>NW_017803102.1:160006-160134 GCF_001625305.1 Branchiostoma belcheri | reverse complement strand
AATGAGGACGGGAAGATACTTATAACGAACGTCAAGGGCCACAAAACATTACAGTCTTCAGCATTAGTAACGTCTGGTTTGTTGAAAGTAGACAGAATTAGAAAAAAAGCATTTTGGGGCTTTACTCT
>NW_017803102.1:149022-159873 GCF_001625305.1 Branchiostoma belcheri | reverse complement strand
CCAATGTTTAAAAAAACTATTATTTGTTTCAGTGACAAATGGATGTTGTAATAGTTGGCACAATATAGATATCATTTCTTACTAAACAGGGTTTATGATGTCAACATTTTAAAATGTGGGAATTTTGTTTTTTTTGGGGGGGCACCATGTTTTTCATCCTATCGCATTAGATTTGAAGTCTGCGGAGGATGTCATCCATAGAATTTACTTGCTGCGGCCTAATCATATAAACTTTGAAGCATCTCCAATGTCAGGGCCGTCCTTTTTTAGCTGAGATGTAATCTAGATTTTGCTCAACTTAGGCCCTGTATTTGGTAAATGTATCCTTACCTAAGTCCTGTAGTTGGTAAACGTAGCTTTGCCACATATAGAGCTCGGAGATTCGTGACGATTATATAAACTTTGAAGCATCTTCAATGTCATGGCCGTCTTTTTGCAGATGTAATCTAGATTTTGCTCAACTTAGGCCCTGTATTTGGTAAATGTATCCTTACCTAAGTCCTGTATTTGGTAAAATTCAATCCTTACCTAAGTCCTGTATTTGGTAAACGTAGCTTTGCCTCATATAGAGCTCGGAGAATCGTGGACCACTCTCATTACACGAATGAATGTGATGTGAAGCCGAGAATGGGCTCATGTGTTTCTGAGGCATGGTTACAGGATTGGTAAGAGATTGCGTGTAGGATCCATTTACGCGTATGTGCTGACTAAAGATTGTTGAGAGTTGAACTACATGAGCCATTTGTTCTGCCTATTTCCACGTCCTTCGGGCCGCTTTGTAGTAAATGTGTGCTATTCTTCGTAATCTTCAAATCAGTCATCTCACGATATTGACCACAGCGGGTCTAGTTCATATGTGCAGGGCTCGAAATATTGGGTGCATGTGCACCTTAGTGCATCCAAAATTGGAGCTGTACACTCAATTTGTTTTGTGGGTGCACCAGTGCACCCAAATATTTTTTGTGAGTATTTTTGTACATATCAACTGTATAATAGTATGCTGGATATTGTTGGCATCTAAGGGTCAGAAAATAGTAAAATCGTTGTTGTAGCACTTGATTTTGAAGTGAGCCCAGATTCAAGCTCATTAGAGGAGCAGTAAGATCTGCAATTAGGTTTTATTTCATATGGTGCACCCCCCAAAAAATTGTGCACCTAATTTTTTAGGTCGGGTGCACCTATTCCCAAAAATGAATTTCGAGCCCCGTATGTGCAATGTTCTCAATCTTGCCCAGACTTAGAGCGAGGACTTTCCATGGATATGGAGTACCTCATCTGTGTGTTTATGATAACTTTGTCCTCAATTCGCCCTCAATTCAACAGTTACGTCTGTTGTGAGGGGCTTTATCAAATGCTTTGGTGCAATCAATCATTGTATCGTTGATGAAGGTTAGACATCCAGGTAATGCGATACCTTTGTTCTCGGCGCCCTCAATTCAACAATATTACAGTTACGTCTGTTACGTTGAGGGTCTTTATCAAACGCTTTGGTAAAATCAATCATTGTATCCACAGTTCCACGTTTCCATCAGTTACTGTCTGTTGTGGTTTTAACTGTTCCTCGTCCGCGTTTCTTAATTATGATTGGTGATTAATCATGATTAGAAAAATTACTTCTTAGCTAAATGCACTTAATTGTTTTAAGTTATTAAGTTATTATCTTCTGTTGACGTATATAGAAGAAAAAACCTTATATTTCTGGGTACAGCATGAAACTAACATGTTGATATATTTGGCTAGAATAATGACTAGGACATTTATATCTTAGCAGAAAATTTACAGAAATGTTCACTAACCACAGTTGAGTCTTTTCAGTGTAAGAGGAAATATTGATAAGAACTTTATTTGCAAAATCATGCCCGAAGGCTAATTGCTTCTACAATCAAGTATACTACTCATTGCAATACAGTAATAGAAGACAGGCAACAGTTGTCTGGAAAAACATCTACTTCTACTACTACGCTAGCTATTATGGGGTTCGACTTCTTTTTGAAGGCAGTGGATAATGAATACTCCCACATTCTACATAATTAGTGGGCTTTGTGATCTTAGTAGGAACGAACGTAGTCTTTTGGTGATCTTCTATATTGACCCATGATCATAATTTTGCAAGGACACTGTCCAAATACACCTCTCAATGTTGCTGAGCCTCATCCACACACAGACATTCGCTTATCAGGCAAGTGATTACTTGTACTTACTTGTTCACTCCGCTGCATACAATTTCCTTTGCTTTACTTGCTTAATCAGTGTGCTTTGACAAAATTAAATTATGAACATAAATCAAAGGATTAGGGCAACCATATACACTGGATTAAGTATTCTCTACCCTAAACGGCGATTTATCACTGCACCAATCGGATGGGTTGACGTATGGCTGCGAATACTTACCTCATTAAGATGTACTGATAGGACTTGTAATATCCTCTCGAAGTAGGATCTACAAAACTTGCCTACCTCAGGGTTGTATTAAGTCCCGTACTGAAGCCAGCCAGAGGCTATCCAGACGTAAGCTGGTGTGACATTTCCCAGTTGGGGCTTAGGCCATGTTGATTTGATTATATGGATGACATCCGCGCGCGCATGAATTTTCGACCGTTTCCAAAAAAAAAAGTTTTCAACCATACTGTAAATCGTGCAAAACAGTTGCTAAATGAGCAAAAATATACCATAAGTTGCAAGGAAAACATTTAGAAACGATACCAATGTCGTAGAATGCCAAAATCAAAGGAACAAAGACAAAAATGTAAAGAAATGAATTCGAAGAGTAGATTATTCGCCATAACATATTCTGTGCCATTTGTTCAACCTTCATGACCACGTAGATTTCATAGTGAAAGCTAACTTTTTTTTTTTGCAAAACTTTTTTTTTATTCGCACGCGCGCATCAGTTTTGGGGCTCCCGGAGGATGTCATCAATGTAATCAAATCAATAGGGCCTTACTTACAGAGCTGATATCCGTGCTGCTGAGCAAATGAGCAGGTAGAACACGGTTAATTAATGACTGCGCGTCTGGAGCTAGTATCTATATTGATTTATGTAAAATCACCTCCTTAACAGTCAGAAATGACTTGCACTGTCTTCAGAAGAGGACAACAATCTATAACTTTGTGTAGCTTCAAGACTATTGACAATAAAAAAACATGGCTGCTGGCAGTTCTGTTTTATATTTTAAGAGCTAGTATCTATATTGAGTTATGTAAAATCACCTCCTTAGCAGTCAGAAATGACTTGCACTGTCTTCAGAAGAGGACAACAATCTATAACTTTGTGTAACTTCAAGACTATTGACAATTAAAAAACATGGCTGCTGGCAGTTCTGTTTTATATTTTAAGAGCTAGTATCTATATTGAGTTATGTAAAATCACCTCCTTAGCAGTCAGAAATGACTTGCACTGTCTTCAGAAGAGGACAACAGTCTATAAATTTGTGTAACGTTGAGAGTATTGACAATAAAAAAAACATGGCTGCTGGCAGTTCTGTTTTATATTTTAAGAGCTAGTGTCTATCTTGATTTGTGTAAAAACACCTCCTTAGCAGAAGTGTTGAACGAGTCAGGAATGACTTGCACTATCTTCAGAAGAGGACAACAATCTTTAACTTTGTGTAACGATATAGAGAAACATGACTGCTGGCAGTTTAGTATTGTATTTTACGGTTTCGTGATTGTTTCTCATACAGCAGTCTATAACAGAGTCAAACTCGCACTGTCTTGATAAGTGGACACCAAGCTATAACTTTGTAGAACGTTAAGAATAAGACTATTGGCAATAGAAAACCATGGCTGCTGCCAGTTTTGCTTGATATCTTACGGTTGTGTAATTGTTTCAAATACAGTTTCTAATATCATAGAGTTAAAGCCACCGTCCCATATATATTACCAACTGATCGACAAAACTGGAATCATTTTTGTAGGACCAGTGAAGTCGTGTTTATTTATTTAGTTTTTGTACTCAACGTTTCTAGTAACATAGTCAGACAAACGTCGATGAAGGTTAGACATCCAGGTAATACGAGACGCCAAAAAGCAGTTACTCAAGCAACTGGACATGATTTTGGAAACGTCAGACGTTTCAGCTAGTATACACTAGCTTTCGTCAGTGACTGAGAGATCAGCGGGGAAATGCAGGTTTATAAGTATTTCAGATGAAAACATGTTGCATAGTCAGGTAAAAGCTATAACTAACATTTGCTACAAATATGCAGAATGGTGAGGAACAAACAATGAATAACAATTCAACAATACATGCACCAGAAAAGACTTCAGAGATTTACGATAATGAACTTCAGATTAGACGACTTCAGTCCATCACATCAAATTATAGCTTTTACGAGCCACAATTATGAAAGACGGTTAACTCAATCAGCCGACGCGTGCAATTCACCACGACAGCTATTGTATGTCTTCGTTATGGTTATCGTCTCTGCAGTGCCGTCGTTTGAATTTACGAATACATTTACCAATTAGATATTAGAAGATGTTTGAAGATCATGAGCCACTGAAGGTACATTATTTATTTTTTATAGATCCGTATCTTACTTCTTCTTCTTCCCAATTCGTGCAAACCTCAATTGGTTGAGGGCTCCAGCACGGTGGGGGTGGGGGTATTGGATGGGGTGGTCGCTTGTACAAGTTTTGTGTGTGTATGTTTTGGTCTGAAGCTCCTCAATGGGCAGGGGCGATGAGTACCCGTAACTGTTGTTCAGAACTACATGGTGGCATTCTTGAAGGCCTGTAATGTCTTGGCTTTAACAATATTTTGTGGTAGAGATTTACTTAGCCAGTGCTGGTGCAATAAGTTGGTACTCTCAATTATCTGTTAAACTTCATATTGCACAAATACAGACGACGGAAACATGTGTCCTTACATGGTGATTTGATCAGTTCAAACCATTCTATGCCTTCTATCCCCATACGTTTCAGTATCAAATCTTTCAGCTTCCTTTCTCAGAGGTAAAAGAACTACTTCTCCGTACTGTATTGTGACATAGCAGAAAACATGAGGTCCCACCGTATTCCGTGCTACTTTGTGTCCTATTTGGTCTCAGAATGTCTTACAACAAGATACGTGACACTTTTCACCGTATTCCGTGCTACTTTGTGTCCTATTTGGTCTCAGGATGTCTTACAACTAGATACGTGACACTTTGCAAAAGGTACGCTTTCACACGATTGCATGATAACTCTTTAGAAAAATGTCGTTCATTTTCCACAATTAACATTTGCCCCGGTGACGAATGGGCCTGGGAACAGTCGGTGACAAAAGATCCATGAGGCTGTCGCCGCGGTTTGGCAGCTGATAATTCAGCCACCATACAAGCCGGCTTTCGAATACATCTGCTGGTCGCCCAGCCACCTCGCTTATTCTCAACAATGTGCCTGCAGCATCTGAAGAAGCGGATATTTCTTACCGCTCTTCCCTTCGTGTTTTGACAAATCCAGCAGGACTTTGAGATAGAAGATAAGACAATATTGAAATATCAGATCTTTTGGTGAAAGTTTCAGAATCTAATGTTATTATCAGATTACCAAATTAAATTCACAAATGTGTAACTTCCATAGAATAATTCGAATGGGCTTCACTTGCAACTCGTGCGTCTCTGCCTAAAATTCAAAAACAAATTCTCCAAACTTCTGGTGAATTCTCTGTGTGTTTTCCCGGGTGAATATCAACCACCCACTTACTTCCAGTAGTTTCACCTCCTTGTCAAACAGTATAGTTTTGCTATAAAGTTCTGCTCTCTCTTTGTTGTATAGTTAACATTCTATTACAAAGTGTTTCTTATCTTCAATTCTTCCTAAAAAACAATACCTTCGCACCCGGAAGTAACAATTCGCCGGGGAACACTTACGCTCAGACAATCGTGGCCGCGCAGCCGGAGAGTTGAGGCGGTATATTGCTTGTGAAACTGTTTTTCGGCGTATCCTCTCAGTCTCCCTGCAACTGTCATTGCTGTGCACAAACTCACGGATACACCTACACAAAACAATACCTCCACACACAGAGGTAACGGTTCACCGGGGAACACTTACACTCAGACAACTGTGGCCGCGCAGCCGGAGAGTTGAGGCGGTATATTGCTTGTGAAACTGTTTTTTGGCGTATCCTCTCAGTCTCCCTGCAACTGTCATTGCTGTGCACAAACTCACGGATAAACCCACACAAAACAGTGAATGGATAATGGAATAATAAATTTATTGTACACGCATACCCACTGGGTTAAGTAATGTTACATCTATACATTTTCAAGTAACTACAACTAAGTGAATTTGGTATCTCCTTGTTTCTAAGTGATAAAAAAAGTAAGAACAGGTATGTTTAATAATCGAAGGGTTTGTTTGTTATCTTCAATTCTTCCTAAAGAACAATACCTCCGCACACAGAGGTAACATTTCGCCGGGGAACACTTACACTCAGACAATCGTGACCGCGCAGGCAGAGAGTTTAGGCGTTATATTGCCTGTGAAACTGTTTTTTGGCTAGCCTGGGTACCATCCGACTTTCCTCACAAAACAATACCTCCGCACCCGGAGGTACCAGTTCGCCGGGGAACACTTACGCTCCGAAAATTGCGGCCGCGCAGCCCGAGTGTTCAGGCGTTATATTGCTTGTGAACGGTTTTCATGACCGTGGACGCTTCCCCAGAGTCGCGGTAAAAGTGGGGCGTCATATCGCGTCTCATCATCTTCTCGTTATGCCTGCTGTATTACTCCGATCCCCTGGCGACAACCTCATGGACACAGCTTTACGGGTAACACTGGTCTGTGCGGGCGAGATAATTCGGCAGTCGATTACAAAACAGCGTGTGTTGCTAGCCTCAGTAGCAGGTTTATAGAACTGGGGGGTTGGTGGTCTTCGGCTGTTTTCTGATTAGCCCAGTTCTAAAAAACGGGGGTAATTCAACCAGGCCGGCTATGTTGTCTATATGCAATCAGAAAATGGCACATCCCAATGGCAAGATCCTGGAGACCCCCAAAACTCCCCAGTTTTTGGCATGCTATGGAGGCTAGTGTGTTGCTACGCCACGTCTCTTCTGCTGCCTAGCCGGGGACTGCTCTGTGGCATCCACATCGACACTTTATGACAAGTGAAGCTTTAGGCAACTCTCTGAGTCACCCATTTCTTCGCAGATACGGTATCTTCAACATACCAAGTGGCACTGCTTCTATTGTATTTACAATTTATGAAGAAAATCAGCCTCGCAGCATGAGGTACATGTACAACAAGCTGAGTTGCACTAATTTGTACAATCATATGTGGTAGAACATCAACTTACAAACTTACGTACAAAACAAAGAAGACTCATGCAACGCTATACAAATGCCTATAGCTAACTATGGGCGCAACGCTAACCATTTTTGGAATTACTTTCAAGATAGCTTGACTTTATACCTTGTACAGATAGGACCTGCGGCATTTGGAACCTTCTTGGATTGAATTTAAGACATAATAGCTTTTTTTTATCTATGCAATGTCAGTCTCAGCTTAGCAGCTGTCACAAGGGCGCTGTCCGATACCACTGAGGTGACGGTTAACAATGCTCTTAAATTTGTGTCTGTCCTTTAGAGCTACAATGTCCTGTGGGAGGGAGTTCCAGAGCTGTACTGTGGCTGGTAGGAATGTTCTTCTGTGTGATGTTGTGGATGACTTTCCACGACTTTAGACGACTTTCCCCACTTCACTCAAGTGGAAATAAGTATTTTCCTGTCCTGTATTTGTTTCTATGTGTGAGACACAACACCAGCAACAGATGCCTGTGCCCCACGTGTATTGTATTTTAACAATTCTAATAAATCAAATCAAATCAAAACCAACATAGTACATTGGTAAGATGCATTACTATGCATCAAATTGTTGTAAACATTAATTCTACTTTCACACAGGTATAATGTTACATCTGAAATAAATGGTTGAAATAATAACAAAAAATAGCCATGAGATCTTTAAAAAAATTCTTTTTTGAATTCTTTCTAGCATACTCGAAATAAACCAATTTCATCTTAAAGCTTAGGCCACACCAAGTAAATTTTATGGATGACGTCCTTTGGAGACCCTAAATCTAATGCGAGAGGCGGAAGAAAAACAAGTAGGGCCCTAAAAAACAAGATGCCTAGATTAGAAATATACTAAGAGACGACAAAACAGCATGGTAATAGACACTTTCTTCTACGGGTTTCACGTCAATCTGACGATTTGCGGCACTGTCGTGACTCTTTGGTCATCCTCTAGTTTCAGGAAGCGGAATTTCTTGTTTTTTTTTCTAGGAACAGGCTACTATCCATCATCTTATATAACACCAGTTGCGTTGGAATTGGAGATCCAGCCCCTGGACACATCAAAAACAATCTTCCCGTGACAGCCAAAAAAATAGACCTCAATTGGACCTTTACTTACAAATGAATCTTTTTGGAAACCTGGGGGTATTTACTATCAAGTGGAATTAACGGTTTCCCCAACGGGCATCATTACAATTCCGCATTGACCAATATATTAAAAGTCAGTTGGTACCACGGCTTACATCCACTCAACGTATCCAAGTGACTTATAGCTAATTCAAATAAAATTGATTACTGTGTACATTTGAACATGAAATTATAGCACATATGTAAACGGCAATAAGCTCTCTTTTTTTTACTTTTTAGTGTACATAATGAGACTTTCCTTCAGAGCACGTAGCCTTAAGCTAAGCTGTCATTCATGAACAACTGTTGACATTTCTGTATATTGATGCTATCAATCAAGATATGGCTACTTAAAGGGAGGCAAGAGACCAAATGTACGGTACAAACTATGTAATACAGGGGCTCATTGGTTTATACGTTTTGAAACAAGAGAGGAAAAAAGAAGACGAAGATCCCAACAACCCAAATATCCACGTGTGTGTGTGTGTGTGTGTGTGAGAGAGAGTGTGTGTGTCTCTGTGTGTATGTGTGCATGTGCGCGCGCGTGTGTGTGTGTGTGTACGTATGTGCGCGTGCATGTGTGCGTGTTTGTGTCTGTGTGTGTGTGTTTGTGTGGTGTGTGTGTGGTCTATGTTGTGTGCGCGTGCGTGCGCGCGCGCGTGTGTGTGTGTCTGTGTGTGTATGTGTGTGTGTGTGTCTGTGTGTGTGTGTGTGTGTGTGTCTCTGTGTGTGTGTGTGTGTGTGTGTGTGTCTGTGTGTGTGTCTCTCTGTGTGTGTGTTGTGTTCTGTGTGTGTGTGTGTGTGTGTGTCTGTGTCTGTGTCTCTGTGTGTGTGTGTGTCTGTGTGTGTGTCTCTCTGTGTGTGTGTGTGTGTGTCTGTGTGTGTGTGTGTGTGTGTCTGTGTGTGTGTGTTTCTGTGTGTGTGTGTTTCTGTGTGTGTGTCTGTGTCTCTGTGTGTGTGTGTGTGTGTGTGTCTGTGTCTGTGTATGCGTGTGTGTGTGTGTGTTTCTGTGTATGCGTGTGTGTGTGTGTGTGTTTTGTGTACCCGACCCTCTGAAAGTTATTTAGCATCAGTTGGACATTGTAATTATATAGATAAGAGCAAATCGATTTCAACAGGTCTGTAACGTAAAGTTCTGCACAAGTGATCCCGAAGGTGCCCATAAGGCTGCTTGTTGATGTCAAACTTTCTCTGGTAGTTGGTGAAGAGAAAGAGAGAGGGTGAGTGAGGGCTAAAGACGTAGCCGCTGACCAGATCGAAATCTTCACCCGCAAAAGGCGAGGATTTTTTCCGGCTCGCGCGTGTATTCGATCCGACGATAAATCAGAGAAAATTGGTGCAATCACAAGATTAGTACCCCACATCCCCTCTATTATCCACGCCGGCTTGCCACGTGAACCCGCCGCCCCTTTCATTCATCACACTCCCGCATGTCAACACGCAGGGATCACATCCCGGGAAACTTTTGGTCGGAGAATCCTCACCTCTATGCTGTGTGTGTGTGTGTGTGTGTGTGTGTGTGTGTGTGTGTGTGTGTCGTGTGTGTGTGTGTGTGTGTGTGTGTGTGTGTGTGTGTGTGTGTGTGTGTCTGTGTCTGTGTCTCTCTGCGTGTGTGTGTTTCTGTGTGTGTGTGTGTGTGTGTGTGTGTCTGTGTCTCTCTGTGTGTGTGTCTGTGTGTGTATGCGTGTGTGTGTGTGTTTCTGTGTGTGTGTGTGTGTCTGTGTCTGTGTCTCTCTGTGTGTGTGTGTCTGTGTGTGTATGTGTCTGTGTGTGTGTGTGTGTTTCTGTGTGTGTGTGTTTCTGTGTGTGTGTCTGTGTCTCTGTGTGTGTGTGTGTGTGTGTGTGTCTGTGTCTGTGTCTCTCTGCGTGTGTGTGTTTCTGTGTGTGTGTGTGTGTGTGTGTGTGTCTGTGTCTCTCTGTGTGTGTGTCTGTGTGTGTATGCGTGTGTGTGTGTGTGTGTTTCTGTGTGTGTGTGTGTGTCTGTGTCTGTGTCTCTCTGTGTGTGTGTGTCTGTGTGTGTATGTGTGTGTGTGTGTGTGTGTGTGTGTGTGTGTGTGTGTGTGTGTGTGTGTACATGTGTATGTGTGTGTGTGTTTCACGGTGTGTGTGTGTGTGTGTGTGTGTGTACATGTATATGTGCATGTGTGTGTATGTGTGTGCCTGTGTGTGCCTGTCTGTGTCCAATCATCACACTCCCGCATGTCAACACGCAGGATCATATTCAGGGAAACTTTTGGTCGTAGTATCCTCACCTCCATGCCCAAATATTGCCTGTCAGAAACCCGTTGGCATGGCAACAAGGAAATCTATTAACTTAACTAATTAATATGAAATTGTTGCCAGATATAGTTTAGGAAAAGTCACCAAGTTTGGTGGTTCTAGCGCAAGCCGTTCAAGCGCTATAGGAGATGAAAGTTAGCGCGGGCCTCAAAAGCCCCCCCCCCC
>NW_017803102.1:119878-148491 GCF_001625305.1 Branchiostoma belcheri | reverse complement strand
CGCCCCCCCCCCTCCACGCACGTCTGAATAGGGTTCAAACCGGATGACCAATGATGTACCTCAACAAAGAAACTTTAAGATCGTTCGATTTCGAGAATGTAGGCCCTTTTCTCTCCACATATTTGGAAAATTTTAAGTGCCCATCTAATATTCCCGGGCAACTTTTGGGCTGAGAATCCTAATCTCCATGCTGAAGTCATTATGAGTAGGATGATGATGGTTTAAATGATCCGGAAGGAAACTTTATAAAGTTTAGACATTCAGGTAATAAGATACGCCCAAAAACAGTTACTCTGAAACTGTGACACTGACGAAAGGTAGTGGATGCTACCTGAAACGAGCCATTTCCTTGCACATATTTAGGAAATTTGGAAAATGCCCACCTCAATATGTCTAACCATTCCTTATATTGCCCTAGGAAAATGCAATGACACGAAGAAAATATGAAAGTTTTGAAGTTGTCCAAATACTTCTATTACTTGTCCAATGTTTCTCTGAAATAGTCCGCCTTGAATTCTAAATAATATCTACATTTGGATTCAGTCTTGTTTTGTTTGCTCTTACAATTTCCATCTTTTATAAACCGCTTGTATCAATGGTTTATTAAAAATTCCGCGTGAAATTTTTTATTTGACCTACTTGACAATGCATCACTTGCACTTGAGCACTCTAAAAGGTGAAAAGGTATTTTCGACAGGAGCCCGTTTAAAGAACGTCGTATAACTGATAATGAAATTTTATCAAAAAGTATTTTGCTAACAAATGGATACTCTGCTGCACAACATCAATGGTGCGCCGTGGCTAAATACATGTCCATCTACATTAAAAACTTCCCATGATTCTCTCGTCAGCATGAAAGTTCATCTGAGTTGGTAAAGCTCACTAAAAACCTGGTTTCTAGAACATAGACGACCCAGTTCCGTTGCATCTGAGGTGTCACAGCACATCCACATAGAATCACCAGGACACACAGTGGATCTGGAGGGGGTCAGAATCTTGGATACATACCGAACAGGATTACTTCAAGAGAGGCATAAAAGAGGCCATATACATCAGGGCACTTCAACCATCGCTCAACCGGGACGGGGGGCGATATCGACTTCAGACAACCTTTGACCCTTTGCTGACGTCACACGTGGGAAAAATCACGTGTCCACAGCATTTGGGTCAGATAGCTGAGGAAGACTGAGTGATTCAGTCGAAAATTTCTGGTGAGTCAAATTTTGAGTTGGAGAAAAGTTTAAGTTTTTCATAATGATTCTCTCGTGTAATAAGCTAATCAATTCCGCCATCTTGATGCTTCTTACCCTTGCCCAAACACATTCTCTTCTGATCCCAAAACAGAGATGATATAGCGCAAATCAAATCTTAAGATTCTCGAAGTAGCTTTTTATATGTGCGCATCACTTCAGCCCCGTCTAATAAAAGCTATTCCCAATTCCATTTCGTTTAGACCAATCAATTCGCATTTTCCACGGGTGTGAGCAGACCCACGCCCCAATTTCCAAAAATAGCAGACGTGGAGGTTATTGACCTGTTTTTAGGAACTTTATCCTTTCCAAACGGACGGAAAACATCGGAGAGTTTGCTGCTACTCTGACCATCCCGCGAATAATGTGCTTCTCTCAACAGCCATTGGGGAAGGTCAGATTTCATTCTGCATTAAAGACATCGAAAAGGAAAGCTCCAAGTAGCTTTTCTGTGCCTTTCTTCAGCCGGAGCCTGACCTATGCGCTATTGATTTTTTCCATACGCTGGAGAAATTATCTAGAACGTTGCACATTCCGCCGTTGCTCCGTAAGACCTACAGCTGCCCTGGAGAAATCACCTGAGTCCCCGGGAGAGCCGTGCTTTCGTAAAACCCACATCTCCATCTTAGGCCACGGCAAGTAATGTTTATGGATGACATCAGCACGCGCAGTAATTTTAGGCTGAGCTTGAAAAAACAAACAAGACATTTTGTTGCCTTCTGACAGTGGTCACCATGCCGAAAATTGGCAAAGATGTCTGTTGCCATGCCGCAAGGTGGATGGCAGATAACTATGAAGAGAAGAGATAAGAAAAGGCTTTGATTTAAGTTTTGTTTCTTACTTTGATGCAGTGATATGTGATGCTGGCTGTGTATATGTGATGTTCCCACTTAATCAAAACCATTTGTACCATGATCAAGTCAAAATTTTATAATGTAGGAATCTTTTTTTTTCTGCCCACCTTGTTTTTTTCGCCCGCTCACATTAGATTTAGATTCTGCGGAGGATGTCATCCATAACATTTACTCGCTGTGGCCTTAGGAGGAGAAATTCATAGCAAGGTCGACGGCACCCTTGAGCTACATTGTGTAGGAATATACCCAGCGATTTGTACATTTGCAAGGTCACTGTGGTTTTTGGTTTACCGTAGCTTTCCTTTATTCTCATTATCATTTACCTATCAGGCATTCAGCTTGGCAAGTTACTAAAATTCAATGATTTTTTTCTAATGTCTGACGGAGAATGAATTAAAACCTATTGATATTTTAAGTTGTTCCTGCCATTTTTGATCAACCAAATGCACGAATGATTGCAAAGATCATTTATGATAACATGAAAAATATCGAGCTATATAGAGCTCAATATCGTGCTTTCAATTACTTTGTTTTTTATGTACAATCAAAATCGTCAAAGAGTCTAAGGCCATGTTGATTTGATTATATGGATGACATGATCCGGGAGCCCCAAAACTGATGCGCGCGTGCGAATAAAAAAAAAGTTTTGCAAAAAGAAAGTTCTTTTCATTATGAAATCTACGTGGTCATGAGGGTTGAGCAAATGGCACAGAATATGGTTTGGCGAATAATCTAGTCTTCAAGTTCATTTCTTTACAATTTCGTCTTTTTTCGTTCGATTTTGGCATTGTATGGCATTGGTATACTTTTTATTAATTTTTTTTGTAACTTATGGTATATTTTTGCTCATTTTGCAACTGTTTTGTACGATTTACAGTATGGTTGAAAACTTTTTTTTGAAACGGCCGAAAATTCATGCGCGCGCGGATGTCATCCATATAATCAAATCAACATGGCCTAATTGTTAATAATAATGTTAAAAATCATTGTTATGTGCTTTATCTTTTTTTTCAAACGTTGCGTTCGACATTCTCGAAGCAATTCACGCTGGAAATAACACAAAAAGAATTAAGTAACACTGAACGACACTTTGTAGGATCACTAGTATCTAAAAACTTTGTTGTACAACGTATCTCTCTATTCCAGCACGGTGGATGGTGTGACCTGTCAAGCCCTGTAGACATCCCAAAACCAAGGTATTATCGAGCTTCAGAGGGAGCAGAAATTGGTCGATAGTATCTCACCTCTGGGCATGACAAACTCTACATTCAGACGCACTTGCCATAAAATTTGCGGAAAGTTATCTTTGGCCCACTGGCAGGTAAATGATAGTGGCCCAAAGAGGCATCGGAATCAACTCTTATTCTGGAAAGTATATTCAAAGGTCGAATCTCTCTACTGCGGGACAATTTCGAGAATTAATCAATGCCCAGGCATGTGTATAACCTGTAGCTTTCCGTAGATGCAGAAGGGGAACTGAGAATGTGGACGTTACTTTAAAGGCATCCAATGCGATTTCAAAGCAGCAAAACTGAAAATATTCTGAACAAGGCAATCTTTATGATATTGACACATACTGCTTCACATTAGCACATTTGAGTCAGTATTTCATACTTTGGGCATTTAAAGCTGCAGAAACAAGCCCCAAGATGATTATGACATGTCATGGAGGTAATCACAGTCTCCGCCACACATCTTTAGTTCATCCACTCAGATTCTCGATTAGCATTAGGCCATGTTGATTTGATTATATGGATGACATCCCCGCGTGCATGAATTTTCGGCCGTTTCCAAAAAAAAAAGTTTTCAACCATGCTATAAATCGTACAAAACAGTTGCAAAATGAGCAAAAATAACGTAAGTTGCAAAACAAAATATTTGAAAACGATACTAATTTGATAGAATGCCAAAATCAAATGGAAACTGTAAAGAAATGGATTTAAAGAGTATGTTATTCGCCATACCATACTCTGTGTCATTTGTTCAACCTTCATGACCACGTATAGTAGATTTCATGATGAAAGCAACTTTTTTTTGCAAAACTTTTTATTCACACGCTCGCATCAGTTTTGGGGTTCCCAGAGGATGTCATCCATATAATCAAATCAACGTGGCCTTAGTAGATATATCTAAATCAAGACCAAGACGTTGCTTTTAAACTTCACCCCTGGTAGTATATAAAAGAACGATATACCGGTTGGTAAGAAGGTCCGAACATCGAATCCCCTGCTTGTTTTTCATGCTAATCAAGCCTGGCAGCAGGGGTTGGACTGTCGACCTACTGTCCTCCATCTTACTGCCTGCAAAGGCAGTAGTCGTAGGTTTCAGTTAAGAAACTAGTAAATATCGCTTAACGCTATCAAACTTAATTACCAAAAAATGGCTTTCAACGGTGCTTTGAAAGAAGAGACAACACTAGGGGACGAGGGTTTGAAAAATAATCTAACTCCCATCATTTTCACATTGACTGACTATACGGAAGATTATCCAATCATAAAAATCATTCTTTATTCCGCTTCTCCACTGTACGACAACAAGCGACTAAGTACCTCTACTTCCCCCGAAACATATAAGATAAATAAATATTCACAGAAAAAATGTGCAATTAGGTAGCTCTAGTAATACAGAAAAACTGTAAATAAAAACAAATTATCGAGATATCATTGCTAGATCTACACATACTGTGAGTTAATTAGTGTGACCCCGGAGACGATAAAGTATGGCAAAATATACTGCATAACGACTGATTCTCAACATTTTACGATCCAGTTTTATGGCGGCATTATCAATATGACTGATTGCAGCAGTAATCATCGTTCAGTGGGTATTGATTGTTCGTGAAAGTTCACGAGATTCCATCAAGTACCTTTCAAGCAACAACGTTAACGGTGACACAACAGTAATAAGTAAACGTTAACGGTGACACAACAGTAATAACGTTAACGGTGACACAATAGTAATAACGTTAACGGTGACACAGCAGTAATAAGTAAACGTTAACGGTGACACAACAGTAATAACGTTAACGGTGACACAACAGTAATAACGTTAACGGTGACACAACAGTAGTAACGTTAACGGTGACACAACAGTAATAACGTTAACGGTGACACAACAGTAATAACGTTAACGGTGACACATGCAACAGTAATATAATTGCAAACAGTGAAATTTTTGTTTGGTTTGTTCGAATGACATTAACTGTGAAATTATGTTAGCCGCGCAAAACTACATCACAGAAACAAAATGCTTCTAGATGTATGTTTCCTGCTATGCTTTCCTTCTCTTCTGGGATGGGAGGTTTGACTCATGCTATCCATAGTTTTTCAAATGTCTTGTAAACGCCTTTTTTTTTTTCATTGTAAAACTGGCTGCGAGAATATAAGTTGTACCTAACCTGAGTACGCAGTCACTTGACTTAGTCCATGTTCTTTTATTTGTATTCATCACTGTGTTTCTGAATTAAAAAAAAAACAGTGAAAACAGTATGTAGCTGCATTGAAATACGGAAGAATTCTTTGAAGGGACTTGTCCCTGAAGGATCTCACTAGTTAATCAAATGATTATAACAACACAAGGTTACTCCAGGCTTCAAAACAGTGTATTCTTTAGGATATTACAAGTGTGAATCCGAGCGTGAAGTGTGAACGTGTTCCATTTAACCCTTTATATTCACGATAAACATGTTTATTATGAGTCTAGACGATCGTTAGTTACACGTTTTACTTTGTGAAGCATTGCAATCTTCCTGCCAACGGATTCCAACAATCTGAATCTAGCGTATAGGCAGGAGATCTTTGAGTTTGCGACCTTTTTTCCGATTCGATTCTACTCATCAAATAGTTGGCAGTTGCTTAGACGGCGCTATATAATAGTAGTTACCAGGTTCCTTTTATCTGTTTATGTATTACTTATCCACTCTTTATCTTGTACTTACGTTAATAGTTTTTAAGAAGAGATAGAAAGTTAGATTTAGTAGATCGTATAACTTCACGTTTTGTATAGTTTTGTACCACTCCTCAATACTCTGTACTCATTGTTCTTGCTTTTTTTTTGTCAATGTCTGTTTGCAATTAGCCTTCGGGCATGGAATTTCAATAAAGAACTCTACATAAATATTATATCAAACACATAGCATATCCGTGTACGTTTGCTATCTAATCGACGTGGCTATTTCATCCATCAAACTAGCTCGGCCATAACCGATGTCCTAACCGTCAGAACATTACGACTACGACAACTCGATGCAATCGAAGTTGTGTTGTGCCTGACATATCCAGTACATTTGTCTTCTCGTGTATATTACATCGTAATGTACCTCCAATGAGTGCTTGCACCGGTCGGAAAAATGATTGCGAAAGAAAAAGCAATAAAAGTGATCTCTTCATATAACACCATTTTGATCCATAGACCCTCCGGTGGGTACCATGAGAGGTCGTCTAGAGTTCACGGCAGGTACGTGATGTGACCTACTTCTAGACGTTGTTGTTTTACCTCTTAAAATAGTACCCAATCTGCATTCTTCATATAATCAATCCTATTGAACTTTTCAATTTTACAGGGTAAATATATGGCAGGTTTTATTGTTGTATTGGCCATAATCTGTGAAAAATACATAGCTTTTCATCGAATTTTTAAGTCACTAAGTACTTATGTTGACCCAAGGAAAACATATTGTTTTTGCTCATTTTCTTCCTCTTCTTCTTCTTACGTTCTAAGAAAATAAGGTCAATGACCAGGACCAGAGGTCTGTCGCTATGATAACTGGTGTTGGGTTACATCATGTTGCAAATGCCATGCAGAACTGAGTTGAAGAGCAGCTGTATGGTCACCCTATATATGAATGTGAGTAAGAATAAAGATAAAACAAAGATAGAAAAAAGTAGTTTGGTAAGCTGGGCCGTGTGAAGGTAAACATTATGCATCTGCTTTGCAAATTATAACTATTGCACAAGAATTTTATAGCGTACAGTTTCGTGGCACCACACCTCTAACAACAGTAAAGGAAACTTACTTGACAAATTATGATTACATTTTATATCTCCAGTGAAAAACGAAAACGTGAAGGTGGATACGGTTATACTATCCCTATAATTTATGATTATTGTATCATTCGTTGCCAACATGTGAAAGTCATCTCTGCGTAATGGCGGAGTATCTTTTACTAAACGCTCACAAAGTCAAGTGAAAAGTCAAAAGCAGCCCAGAACTTTATTCGGCTGCCGCAATGAATATCGCCGTCTTCCTGTGACCTCGCTCAGAACATGTCTGCGTGACATTTCATGGTCTGCCTGTGACTTGACGCCATTCCGAAGTTTCATGACTACGTTATCATCTCTTGCTTCATTTCTCCCGGAATAGTATTACTACGATTGCTATTTGATGCATCTCGGCATCCAGCCGCGGACCACATCTAATGTCAGCAGCGTTTACATAAATCGTCCTCGGCCACGCTATGTTATTAAGTTTGCTACGCTTTCTTACGGAGAGAAATGGGAGAGCTATATCATATGGCGCACTTCCTTTTCATTTTCTCCAGAAAGATTTAAGGCACGCCACTCGATGAAAATGAAGTTTACTGCGATAAGCTGCGATAAGTTGTGTTTCAATACACCCACCGCCCGTATATGAGAACATAAGCGACCGGTTTGTATTTCAGGCAACAAATCTCTCCGCTGATGCCATGCACGCTTCACCCGTTTGGAAACGACTATGCACGGTTAACGGTGTCTTCCTCTATTGCAAAGACATCGCTGGGTCATTTAGGTAATTCTACCGGTCAAAAGGTCTTTCAAAAAGACAATTGACCTTCGCCTTTACCGGAGAGGACATTGTGATGGGTGAAAAGACGTGATATATTTGAAAAACATAACGGGTTGGTTGCTGAATGATGTTTATATAAGATATGGTCTCAAATATTTTATAAAATGAAAGAATATCTAGGTATGTTGATACGATAAATACTGAAATATTTCTTTTTTCGATCTTAGTTAAAGCAAGTTTTTGCTGTGTCCACAGGAAAATCTTACCAACTGACGCAATAAATTGAAAATAAAAATGAAAATATTGTATCAAGAACTGTTCCTATCTAGTTCTGTACCTGGCTATGTTAGAGTTAGGATCGTGCACGGTTCTGGATAGCCTCTATTGTATCCAGAATCGTGCCTATCTGGTTTTGTGCCTGAATATCTTAGGCCTAGGATCGGGCACGGTTCTGGATAGTCTCTATCGTAAACAGAACCGTGCCTATCTAGTTCTATGCCTAAATATGTTAGGGTTAGTCTGCAGGTGTCCAATATCCAATACACTTGGACTATATTCAGGATACAACAGGGATGTGCGGCGTCAGGGGCGTAGGTCAAAGCTGCCTGGGAGTCTGCCTTACGCCGTCCCGGTTCAACGCGTTTTGGGGGCTCCTATGACCCCTTAGATACTCACCATACTCCAACGTTGTGCCCTTGGGAAAGGCACCTTACACTACTTCCCTCCCTGTACGGTCGAGTGACGCCAATGGAGCCTCTGAGGCTTACCTGTAAAATTGTGTGCCAAAAAAAAACACACTGCGGAATCGGTGCGCCAACGTGCCAACATCTGCACATTGCCACCAGATAGTCGTAATTTCTATGTATATTGCCTCCTTCGCGCATCTCGTGAAGTTGTCCTGTTCCGTATCCAAGATCCTTTCCTGACCCAGGCCACTCAATAGATCATACTTGTCATTAGCACAAGCCCCATTATCCTGCTTTTTTGTTGCCGTCTGCACCCAGATGTATGATCCATTCTTTTTATGTATTTTTCAACATAGCCCTTAATACTGTGACAGTGATGAAGGGGATATAAACTTAGTCACCTTTTGGACCTTCTGTTTCTTACTGTAGCAACAACTAGCTTTAATAAGTAGAACCAGTAATTTTGAACTCCAGAAGATTTTAGAGTTGCTGCCAAAACAAGACAATACTTTTGCTTGTGCAACAAAGAACTGATGTATTTTAAACTATTAGGACCGACTCAATTTTATTATGTCGTCGTCAGGCATCGTCAGCATGCTGAGGTGAAGCACTTGCTTTCCCTAGCAACATGATGCTTTTTTCTAGTAGCTATTAGTTATTATGTGCATGTAGGCGACGGGTTTCTAACGCCTTCTGTGTGACATATTAGCATCATCCTCTCCACCTACTGGTGACAACAGGACGGCAGGTAGAGCTCACAGTTTGCCTTGTCACAACCCGGGGGAGATCTACGCGAAAGCGTAACGTGTTCCGAGTTGATTGATCAGTGAACTTTCTGTTATTCCCTGACGAAATGGCTAAGTAATGAGGTCCTGTTCTGGGCGGTTGTTCCTAATGTGAAACGTCCCCAACGCCGTAACACCGGGCTGGGCCACACTTACCGCGCGTCTCCGTAGTACTGACTTGTCTGACTTTTCTTGCAGTTGTTCTCCCATCGGATTTTTCACGCAGTGGATACTGGTAATTACCTCAGTGAAGCGGGTTGTGTTTCTACTGGCTTCTGTGGATTCCATAACAGCATGAGTCAAGACGCTAGGGATGTTCACTATCTTTCTGTTGCATGTAAAGAATTGAAAAGGATTGGGTGCAGTAGTAGTTTGTCTTCATTTTAAAATGTGTCATTCATGATAGTGAATTTCTCGGTTTACTTTTGTGTATTTCCGATGGGCGTTCGGCCAAAGTACTCCCGGCTAGAGGCTTCCGGGACCTAAATTCATTTGTCTGAACTTTTGTCGACTCCCACTCGCCCTTGAGGTAGTGTTTGCTTTTTTGCAGCTTTGGTTTTAGTTCTAATGATATGAACATTATAGCTTTGGCCTATGCCGAAAAGAGAACGTGTCATACGCAAAAACAGTTTATATTTATCATACACAAAACACAAATATTCTTCGCCGTCTCTTCTGATGTCTGGTTCTATTAATCCACATATGTGATACTACCCATATACAGCTTTGGCATGAAATGTATCCGATATCCAGGCCGTGTCGTTACTGAAAGCGAATTTGAACCTAAACACATCCGCTACAAATAACAGCATATTCAAAGATTCTTCACCAAGCTAGAAAGTGACTCCGGTCTCCTCTGGGAAGTGACTCCGGTACTTGCTCCCACCGGTCGCGGAAGGTTACCATTTTTGTGGATTAAGAAAGACGTGTCTGGTGGTATTTGCCAATTGTACCTCCATACCAAATTTCAGGGCATTTGGCCGAAAAATGAAGAAATTGAATACATTTAACGAAATGGCAGGAGAAGGAGAAGTAGTGTTCAGTTCAGTTCATTCCTCAGGTGACACCATGTACTGTCTCCACAAGTTCCTGTCCGGCAAAAACATGTCACTACGTGTTGGTGAAGCCATAAAAACAGCTTACTCAGAGTCTTCACCATGGGGCTCCACCTGGAAGTGACTCTGGTACTTACCAGATGCGTGCCTACTCCCACCGGTCGCGGAAGGTTACCATTTTTGGGGGATTAAGGTTCCTGGAAGTGCAGAGGCGTGGGATTAATACATCATCCGGCTTTTTGTCTGAAAATGGCCAAAAAAAAACAGTTTCAAAAACCTGTATCAAAAAAATGAAACAAAAATGTTGAGGGTATTTGCCAACAATACCTTCATACCAAATGAAGAAATTGAATCCATTTAAAAGAAATAGCAGGAGAAGAAGCTGAAGGAACACGAGGAAAAACAATATGTCACTACGTGGTGTTTGTGAAGCCATAAAAACAGTTAACTCACTCTACACTATGAGTCTCCAATGGGAAGTAACTCCGGTACTTACCAGATGCGTGCGTACTCCCACCGGTGGCGGAAGGTTACAAGTTTTGCGGATTAAGAAAGACATGTCTGGTGGTATTTGCCAATATTGTACCTCCATACCAAATTTCAGGGCATTTGGCCGAAAAATGAAGAAATTGAATACATTTAACGAAATGGCTAGAGAAGAAGGAGAAGTAGTGTTCAGTCAATTCAGTTCATCCTTCAGGTGACACCATGTACTGTCTCCACAAGTTCCTGACAGGCAAAAACATGTCACTACGTGTTGGTGAAGCCATAAAAACAGCTGCAGCTTACTCTTCACCATGGGTTTCCAATGGGAAGTGACTCCGGTACTTACCAGACGCCTGCTCGCTCCCACCGGTCGCGGAAGGTTACCATTTTTGCGGATTAAGGTTCCTGGAAGTGCAGAGGCGTGGGATTAATACATCATCAGCCCGTGACGTAGCAAATACCCGTCAGACGCCAGGCACACTTGAACTTCAATTTCGGACATTTTTTTACGACCAGTTTCAGCTTAGCGCTTATCCGTTCAGGTCATGACAGTCTGTTTAAAAGCCGGGATTTCCGACAGGAATTCGACACCCTGGGCCTTGGGGAGGAGGAACTTGTCAACTAAGTCTATTATACAGATGTCTGGTACAGCTGCATAGTCTAGTGGCAAAAACAAGGAAAGGACCATAAAAATAAGATGCTTCCATTTAGTATATGACCTCATACAAGATTTATTAATGAAAACAATTGGTGACTGTATGAATTATGCTTAATAATTGATAATAAAACATTTCTGGACATTTCTTTACAACAGGAATTCGACACCCTGGGCCTTGGGGAGGAGGAACTTGTCAGCTAAGTCTATTATACAGATGTCTGGTACATGTACATCTGCAAACATGTAGCCTAGTGGCGAAAACAAGGAAAGGATCATAAAAATAAGATGCTTCCATTTAGTATATCACCTCATACAAGATTTATTGATCAAAAGAATTGGTGAGTGTATTAATTATGCTTAATCATTAATAATAAAAGATTTGAACATCGCGTAAACGATGAATGAATACCTTTTGATACCTTCAAAGAAGTCACATGACAAGCCTCACTGGGTCAGTCTACCGAGGAAGACCAGAGTGACTGGTCGAAAGCTCTAGGTGAGAGAATTTCTTTGTGTTGGATCAAGATTCTTAATTCCAAACAGGTAACTACCAACACAGATGAACTTTCATGATAGATTAATGGATACATGTACATGTACCAATTTCTACAAACAGTTCTACTACTGTATGCAACAGTCATCGCCAACCGATGTGCCTGATCCCCATGGATCACAACACTCCGCTTAAGTCAAACACATCATTTGCATGGTCACAAACTAGAAGAACCACCAAAGAAATGGATGAAGCCCCTTGCCCCACCTACTCACTCACGTATTCCCTGGCTATTTTACTGTGGCGTAGATGACATATTCATCAGCCAAAATTTAGCTAAAACCATCCAGAAATAATAAGACATTCGCCTTGCACTGGTAGTCCAAGCCATCCATTGTCAAGGCTGTATATGCGCCTGGAATCACACAACCAGATAGAACTGTAAAAGAAAATTTAGGATTCCGTCCGATTCGGCCAATATTTTCCAATAAGTCATGCACAGATCAGCCTCGTATCTGTCATAAAATCCTTTGGAAATCATAAGGCGGACTCGAGTATGTGATTGGGGTCACTGGCATTAACACTCCGGGTATAGAGGAGCAGGCAATATCGCAGGGGACGGCAGCAAAATACTAAGAGCCTCTTTTCCCGAGATCAGGATGTCGAACACACACATATGGAGACTATATTTATAATAAACCATTTTAGCTTTGGATAAAATCTTGAAATTTGAACTCTTTAACAAATTTTGTGCAAAGAGTCCATTTAATTTGCAATCGGTATTAGCTATGGTTTAATTGCTTTTACAGTAAGATATTACGAAATAAAATTCATCGTCAAATAGCATTTTACAAGTTAGACAGCCTCCTGCATATGCTTTGAAAACAGGATCGCTAAAGCTTAAACAACGTTACACGGCTTACTACTCACAATGTAT
This sequence comes from Branchiostoma belcheri, assembly GCF_001625305.1. Lineage (NCBI taxonomy): Eukaryota > Metazoa > Chordata > Leptocardii > Amphioxiformes > Branchiostomatidae > Branchiostoma > Branchiostoma belcheri. The sequence continues at coordinate 135,524 of NW_017803102.1, read as the reverse complement.
GGTAAGGTAGATGTAACTAACATACAAATACGCAAATTGGAAAGTAATAGTGATTCAGTAGTCTCTACTAGACTAACTACGCTGGCTATATAATTTTTGCATAGGAGAATATTTGCCAGGGGAGTTTGGCCGCCTTGGGGTTTGACTATGCCGCGCAGAAAGAAACTACCTCCCCACGGCCGGTCTCCCTTGGCCAATTTTATTCTCTTTTTTGCCGAATTCTACGATCCGTATTCCCATAGAAAGGCCTGGTGGAGGCTAGTGATGACCAGTTTTCAAGCGGTAGAATGTTTAAATTTGGTTCCCACATCTTTAGAGTCATCCATAAAATTTACTTGCTGTGGCCTAATGACCATAACAGGTCCATTTTCGTTGACCAGGTTTCTTGATGACATTTTCCAAGTGACAGTCCAAAGCAGTCCTGAAATACAAATACCAATCTACAGTAATTGGAACACAACTAAGGTGTCGGCTAAGCAATCACAAAAGCGGCCCAACGGACTCTAAAAGCACGTTAGAATTAACTAGGTCAGTATAAACAACATTTTACAATTAACAGAGTTGTCAGTGGCCATTTTGTCTGAAAGTCTGTACATAGTTTAGCTATTTGTCTCAATTGCAATACCATCGTCCCATTGAAGGCACTCAACATAATGTCTGTGTTCAAAACCGTTAAAAGGTGAACGACCGTAGTGTCTAGCCTCTACCAGGCTTCGGGAGGCGGCTGGAAAGAGTAGAAATCGGCCAAATTGAGAGATAGCATGCCAAGGGAGTTGGTCCGCTCTAGAGTACAGTTTGCCGAGCGACAAACTGTCCTCTAAAGCGGACCAACACCCTTGGTACTCTTTCCAGCCGCCTCTCGAAGCCTGGTAGAGGCCAGATCGACCCTAATGTCAGATGGCAATGAATTGGGACTAGTATTGCACAGACTATAATGTAGTTCGTCTTCTGAAATAAAAAGAAAACTGATTTCTCTGTGCTTTTCTTGTAGTTGTGGCACATACGGGTAATATATTGCAAAAATATACAGTTACAAATATGTCATTTTGTTGTCTAACTACTCTGGTATATCACTAGTACTCTATTATGGTAAATTTCATCATTTTTATCATCGATCTTTATCAAGCCCAAGAGAAGTATGCTGCAGATTAGATGGATCCTCTGAGAGGAATAAAAGAGTGATGGTTTATTGCAAAATTAAATTCTCAAGATAGAAGTAAAGTTATACAATCAACTCGCACATGAGATTCCCTTGCAATGCTGAATAGAAACAATCTGACAGTCCCCCCAGGCCGTTGAAGTGCACTATAAGACCACAGCAAGTAAATTTTATGGTTGACATCCTCCGCAGACTCCAAATCTAATGCGAGCGGGCGAAAAAAAACAAGGTTCCCACATTTTAAAATTTTGGCTCAATCATTGTACAAATGGTTTTGATTCAATGGGAACATCACATATACACAGCCAACATCACATATCACTTCATCAAAATAAGAAACAAAACATTAAATCAGAGCCTTTTCTGGTCTCCTCTCTTTATAGTTACCTGCCATCCACCTTCCGGCATGGCAAGAGACATCTTTGTCCATTTTCGGCATGGTGACCACTGTCAGAAGGCAACAAAATTTCTGGGTTTTTTTTTCCGAAATCAGCCGAAAATTAATGCGCGCATTGATGTTATCCATAAAAATTACTTGCTGTGGCCTAAGCATGTCTCAGGCGAGCAATCAACCTTAATGGATCAGGAATGTAGCCTTGATCTGTTACAATGTTCATTGTATGTAAAAGTCTGTAACAGGATTAGGGGGTAAGTGGGGAAATGGGTCTAAAGTTTCGACTTTGCAGCACTAATCTTTCTCACTTTATATGATAAAACACTGCCGTATAGAACAGGTACTAGGTGACTAGGTGAGCAGTAGTGAATCAAAAGGTGTAAAATGTTTTTAACGTCGACTCTGGTTACTTCCCTTGTGTTCTATTAAAAATACGTAATTAGACTAGAGATAGAAAAAGGCCGCTATAGAAAACTACCTGTGCACGAGAGATTATGTAAATATCGTCCAATGAATGCAGTGGAAAATGAAATACATTTTGTTAGCCAGTGTCCTCACTATGAAACCGAAAGAAACAGATTATTTCAGACAGTTACAACAATTTCTCCATCCTTTCGTCATTTAAAAGATCACCAAAAAAACTGCATTTCTACTAAGATCACAAAACCCACTAATTATGCAGAATGTGGGACTATTCATTATCCACTGCCTTCAAAGAAGAAGTCGAACCCCATAATAGCTAGCGTAGAAGTAGAAGTAGAAGTTTTTTTCCAGACAGTTGTAACCTGTCTCCTGTTACTGTATTTCAATGTGTTTTATTCTTGATTGTAAAAGCAATTAGCCTTCGGGCATGATTTTGCGAATAAAGTTTCTATTAAAAAATACGTACTTTTCCGAGACTAGGCTACTCCGCGGCCGTGAACAAGATGGACTGATAGTCATTGAAATTTTGGAGGTCAGTATCTTTACCCTTCAAACTTGTCACTGTTGAAAGAATCTTCTAGTAACTGTATCTATACTTGACAAATCTCTGAATCTCTTCAATGACGTACTTTTGACTTTCATTTCATCATTGGAGCTTGCTTTGCTGTAGAAATGTCTAGAAGAAATTGTTCACTTCACGGAGAACCTTGAACTTTGACCTAGACCACAATGCAACACTCGTACGTTCAAAATTAGAACTACTAAACGGCTGATTAGATTAAGATCAAATTTTTCATAATAAACTAAAACATTAGTTGACATTGTACGTTCTAGGCAAAATTAGAAAGAAATTATATATTGTGTGATCAATCTTAAATGAAGGACAAGTGATTTAATCTACACTCAACGTTATTCCCTTCTCTGTTGGAACGCATCTCTTACCCACTCACTTCCGGCACACAGATAAGACCCCAGACTTCCTTTGGTTCGCTTAGCTCCGGGGTCTAATTCATTTTAGCCGGTTCCTCTCCAAACATTTTTCAAAAGCCCACTCGCCCACGCTTTCGTCATACAGCTATAAGTTCAGATAAAGATATATCATGATGAAAGTACGCGTCCGTTTCTGTTGAATCTCTCTTAAAGGCATTCGATGTGATTTCAGAGCAGCATAGGAAGCAGAATCTTCAAACTGCTGAAGGCGGCTTCCTCAACAGAAAGAAGAAGAAGAACACGAGAAATATTCTAAATAAGGCACTCTTTGTGGTATTGACACATACTGCTTCACATGAGCACATTTGAGTCAGTATTTCATACTTTGGGCATTTAAAACTGCAGAAACAAGGCGAGTCCTTTATTTTCTGGGTGGTACCCTAAAATTCAGCCAAGGGCCCCTCCAGTAACCGTTTTCCGTCAGAACTTTGGGAATTTTTGCTCCATGAGGGTCAGTGAGGATACAACTCACTATCTAGATATATGACTAGAATATTGGCTTTGAAAAGTCAGGCTTCCAAGCCCTAAAAACTGCACTGGATGCCTTTAAAGAAAAAAGAAATCTTCACAGCGTCCGGATCTAGTTTACGGACCGTGAAACAGCGGAGATACTCATGGAGAACCGAGATAATTCCCCTTGTTATGAATTTACGGTTGCCTGTGGTCTTTAATCTCCGATGTTTTTTTTATTCATGGGTAAATGCACACGCTAGTGTCGCCCGTCTGGAGCGCCCGTATTACATCTCGCTTGACCAGATAAAATTAGAGTCGGGCCCTTTAACGAGACTACGCCCAAACGAGTGATGTATATGTCTTGGCGTGTCTCCAGCTAATTCGATCAATTATTCGAACTACGAGCATCCTTGACTCAAGGGCCGGGCTCTCTACACGGAGCCACTCAGTTGGGGGGCACAATCCATCACTCTGGAAAACCCCACAGGGAGCCTCACCCGGGGAAACAGCTCGGTGACTCTGCTACAAGGCAAGGCTGGTGGCTTACCACTTTCAAGGTCCTGCCTCCAAGAATGATATAAATGCCATATATCTAACTGACGTTTTCAATGGTATGAAATAAATGAATGAAATGAAGAAGTGGTTAAACGTTAAAACTAACTGAAATTTTGGATACGTTTTACTTTACTTTACTTTACTTTATTTCTTTATTTCAGGCATAACTCGCCCATAAACAACATACAATCATATAAAATACACACACAATTACATCAGTAAAAGAATAATATGACTATATGTACAGACGGGCCCAGTTATTGCGAAAGAATCTGCTACGGAATATCACTTCAGATTTAAGAACAGATTGGATAATGTTGTTTGGTGACTTGTATAGACGGGATATAAATGAGTAACATTGTTTACGCCATGTAGCATCAAATGTGTCAATCCTATTGTATACAAACATTTCACTTGCACTACAAAATCTGGGTAGTGACATTATGATGCGAAGACAGTTATTGTAAGCAACTCGACACTTTGATACAATTTTAAAGTAATTTGAATACTTTCCTTCTCGTATATTGGAAACTATCTGACTGAACTTGGTGACTTGCTACTTTTCAAGGTCTTGCCTCCAAGATACATATAAATGCCATATATTTTGCTGACGTTTTCACTGGCATTTATACAAATAAGTAAGTCATGTAGACGTTATACTTTGAAAATTTGAAACCAACGGAAACTTTCAATATGTTTTAAAGTAATTTAAAGACTTTTCTTTGTTATATTGGAAAATATCTGACTGAACTTGAACATTTTTATCAATATCTAACAACTGTTATCATGACATTTGTTTGTTTGTTTGTTTGTTTGCTTGTTTGTTTGTTTGTTTGTTTGTTTGTTGACAATCACTTTATTCACTTTCATCGCCATGGCCTAAGAACACAGAGGTGGGTAATTATATGATGGGAGGCCACAGAGGCAAGGTTTAGACGATGTTTAATCAATTACTTGTCAGTTTTATCACGTTAACTTTACCGCCATATTAAATCTAGATAACAGTTAAAAGTGTCAATCATAACGCAGGTAAAAACACATCGACGCCGCAGTCCTTTCTAGGAGACTCCCTACAAAAAGCGTTAAAACCACTCGTAAAAACCGCCTCTGGTTGGTACAAATCGATCCACAACAGCAAATAAGGGCAAATTTCTGACGCCTCCAGATTTGGGTAGTCTGCACGGCTGACGATCGATACCGGCGCACAACGAGACGAATTCAACAACATGAACTAAACCTGCGTCATTCAGATTCTCTAGCCTCCGTAGCACGCCAAAAACTGGGGGTTTTGGGGGTCTTCAGGGTCTTTGGGAGCTTTTATGTGTCATGTTGTAGCATATAGTATAATGTTAGAAGTAGATATAGTCTCACATATCACTGTATTTTCTATGTTGTTTGTAACTGCAATAAGCCCTCGGGCAAGTATTTGCAATAAACTTTCTATTTTCTGATTGCATATCGACAACATAGCCGGCCTGGTTTAATTACCCCCGTTTTTTTCAGAACTGGGCTAATCAGAAAACAGCCGAAGACCACCAAACCCCCAGTTCTATAAGCCTGCTACGGAGGCTACAGATTCTCCCGGTTGCCCATTTCTGCAGGAAAATCCACATCTAATGACGACTGGCGAAGGCTTGTAAGTAATGGTTTACGGATACAGCCCGCCACAAGGCGCAGTTATGAAGCATGTTCGGTCCACGATATGTTATCTTTCCCCACCACAAGTTCTCAGTCTTGCGTCGGACGCCACAGATTCTGTTAGGCGAGTCACATAAATACCACCTTACGGGCTATATGAGATCGAGAAAACTGAGCATTAGCAGCCTTATACCGGGTATCTGTGTGTGAGTTCGCTCTCCACCTACTCGGCTCTAACGTGTATTTTGTGCTTAGCGTTTCTCTCCGAGCCCAAAGCCTTGGTTGATGAACTTCTGGTCACAATGCATACCGATCACCACACCAGGCTTATGACACATGGTAGGGTAGGTGCGGGATGTATAACGGGATCCTGCCGTAATCCAGGTTTCTGTGGGGCGTCCTTCTCTGCGCCTGGCGTCACCAATTTCCCATTCAGCTCGGGATGGAGTCTTAAGAACGGTGTGGGAGGGGGGAGGGCTGAGGGTGTTGTGGCGGGAATGCGCGGATTTGCTACAGATTAAGTACAAAACCTCTCTGGTCTCGCGCTTACTCTGGGAGAAAAGAGCCAAGGGTGCGTGAATCCCGAGCAAAGCTAGTTTAGTAAAGCTCTTATTTCCAGAAATCCCACACAGGAAGGCACGTTCTGGTACTAGTATGTATGTGGAATGGATACATGCTGAGGCAAATCCGTAGAGCGGGTTTACCACTAGCGGTTTGTGTAAGAACTGCAGTTATTACGGTGTGCGGTCGCGTATCCAGGTCATCTAGAACAGAGACATCTAGATGGGGAAATTATAGTTTTCTGACCACACAAAGAGATTATCTTGAAGCAAATCTTTGTAAGGAATTTGAGGTCTGGATGTCATCTAGACAGGCCCAAATGTGTCATCTCATGCTTAAAAATGTTGAGTTTGCGACTGCACCAGAAGCTAAACATGAATATCAGAATTTGAACAGTTTCTTACAAAGGCTTTTTCTATTTTCAAACCATTTTGTTCTTCAAATGCTTTGGTAGAGAAAAATGGAGGACTGATGATATCAACCGTTCTATGCCCTTTCAAAACAACTCTGTTGCAAATTTACTTGTTTTTTTATTGACAGCCTGCGATCAGCTATTTGTTTGTTTATTTCATTTTGCAGATACAAAAACGGAATACAGAGAGCAAATATCAAATACACAAAATGAAACAGAGTATAGAAACTAAATAATCTGTACAAAAGAGAATGTGCTATTGGTCACATTAATAACCCCATTCGGCTATATTTTGAAAAATAAGCAACATTTGTGTATAAAAGCCTATGTATATAAACTGCCAGACGAGACCACATTGACGGCAATGGTGTCTTCCCGCAGCAGATTCCGTGAGGATGGATGCTCGCTATATCGCGATCCTGGTCAGGATAATCCGGAAATCCATCATGCCCACAACATTACCTGTAACGGCTACACGGGAAGGCCCTTTGTTCCCCGTATTGATGTATAACAAAAGATTATTTCTGCCCCGTTACTACGAGATAGCCCCGTGTCCGCCGATCCATTTGTCTGGCTATTTTTAGACGTTACAGTCCTCCACTGAGCGGTTAAACTCTGATTGAATTACGGGTAAATAGATAATAACGAAAACAGCAATCAACGTCAAGACCACTTTAGAAAGACCAAACCCTAAACGATAATCTCCTGTTTTAAGAAATCTATTCTGACAAGCTCTAAGTCCAGGTTTAAATCATTGCTGCTGTACAAAAGGGAGGAAGAAGAGGGCCGGGAAGCGGTAAGTTGTAGCCATTAGAACTTGACAATGACCAAAGACGTGGCTGCTACCAATTTACCCGCATGGCTTAGAGGCGGAAACTCCAGCCAGCAGCCTTTAAGGCGTTTTGCCGCGCGTGAGAGTTAGAAACGGCAGATGAAACGTTTCCAATTATCGGTGTGGTCAGTGAGAAATAGATCAAATCGTGGATCTCCTAGATGCGGAGGTGGGGATGATGATGAAGAAAGATTGGCCTCAGGGGAATCGTAGCTCCCCATCTATACCGCATCTCTATACCTCATGTATAGATCTGCACCAGTCCACTGCCCGTCGTTATAACCGTTACATAACGATCGATGGTTTGAATTTAAACTTGCATGGTCACGACGTAACGAAAGCGGACGCGTCGCAAGTTCGGTATTACAATGGATCTGTTATGATTAAAGGCATCCAGTGTAGTTTTTAGGGCTTGGAAAGCAGATTTTTAAAGTCAATATTCTAGCACTTACCTACATACTAAGTTGAAACAACACTGCCCTAATGTATATCGACATTCATGGAGCGAAAATTCCCCAAATTCTGAAGAAAAACGGTTACTGGAAGGACCTAGGTTAATTTTAGCGTGCCACCCCGAAAATAAAGGACTCTATCTTGGGGGTTTGTTTCTGCTGTTTTAAATGCCTGAAGTATTAAATACTGATTCCAATGTGCTCATGTGGTACAGTTGGTGTCAATATTATACAGATTGCCTTATTCAGAATATTCCCAGTTTTGCCGCCCTTAAATTACATCGGATGCCTTTAAAATTGATCTGCTATGATTGACGTGCAACAAGAAGTGGCATAATTCGTGGTTCCGGTAAAGTATTGAATATTGTCCACATTCCTCGTCAAGCTATTTTGTCTTTGTCTCATTTCATATAAACGAGCGCAATGACCTTAGTTTATGGCTGACGCCTGTCATTGTTCAGTAAGAACCCGGTCACATATTATACGTCATGCGATCGCTATAAGATTGCATTAGAAGGCCAGTCCTGCAAACTTCAGCTGACTTGTGGCGAAAAAGGCTGCCTTATAATGAAATAATGTAATGAAATGAAATGAAATAAAAAGAAATGAAATACCTTTATTGTACATCCATGCCACGACGGGCTAGGTACAGGTCAAGACTTAAATGCAAGGGTACTATACTAGGCTAATAGAAAGAGTTCTATTTACTGAGGTAATACAGGGTGGTCAATTTCTTCTCGCGTTTTTGTACAAAGGAAAATTATAAAATTAGATTCTTGTCTGCTTTAACATTCTACGGCATCGAAATTGGACCTAGGACGAATGTGAAGGAATTTTCCATATCAAGGAACGTCCAGAAAACTCAGTTTGTTTGATCTAACTCATTTGTACGAGAGAAACACTTGAGCTTAGAGAGCAGTCCAACCATTCAGGAAACCGCATGTTGCTTGTTGAATTCAGTAGCCGGAAACTGCCATCAGAACAAAATCCCAGAGTCTAAATCCCTCCTGCTATAGAATTGCAACATAATGTAACCCAACACTAGTTACAATGGCAACAGACACAACATTGGTTCAGGTCCTTGAGGTCACTGTTTGGAGAGGAAGAAGAAGAAACGTAGCAAAAACAATATATTTTGATAAAAATTTAAAAAAAGCCTAAAACACGCCAAAAACAAGCCAAAACCAAAACCTTTGCTTAAAGAGTAGCTGCCCAGCTTTGTGCCACCCTGAGAATCTGCCTGTCCGATCTGGGATTTATTGGTTGGTTTCAGATACGAAAGAAACATCCACAGTACGTTATGTAAAATGCCATGGTGCAGTTGGCCTCCGATTTGCTTCTAAACCCTGATAGTGCAGTGCTCGCTACAAAACTTTGCGGTAAAGATGCCCCATTTTCCGTTGGGAAATGTTCACTGAGAAGTCCATTCTGCCCTGGGTTTAGGTCAGGACCGTAAACTAAACTTCTGGGCTTGAATCCGGGCCTGGACCTGAACGTTATGTTCAAATCGTGTAGCCACGGTGCAGCTGAGCAGTTTGCTTTTTGGTGCCTCCCCTGGAATCTGGATTACCGGTGCAATAGCTCAATTGGTAGAGTGCTCGCTTTGTAACCGGGAGGTCGTGAGTTCAAACCCCGGCCGGGTCATACCAAAGACTTTAAAAATGGTACACACTTCTTTCTCTGCTTAGCACTCAGCACATATGAGAAAAAGTGTGGGGAGGTCAAACACACAGCACTACCAGCGGACCAGCCCCCTGCTGTAGTGCATTGCACAAATGTGTGTCGCCCAAGGGCTACAGAAATGGATATGGGCACCACCCTACGCTCTGTATAAGAAGCATGGGAGACCTTTCCTTTTCCAGGAATCTGCCTGTCCGATCTGGGATTTATTCCCACATTTTTGGCCCGTAAATCCGAATGGTGTTTCCGGATGGAGCGATGTGTCCCGGGGTCGGGGATGGCCATAACCGCCGTAGATAACGATTTGTTTTCATCAAACCATCCAACAAAATTGCACTGTTTCCTGAAATGTAGCCCAAATGTATCGATCAGGCGGAGCACCTTGTCCATCTTGTGACTCGTAATGGCCGCAGGAATTGATACAGAACGGCTTCAATAAAACAGCCCATTTGCAAGTAGAAGGGAATTACTTCTTCTTAAGGCCAGATCAGGCGATAGCCTGTCGGACAGGGGAGATGTCTGCGGATATTGTTGTTTTCCAATATCCGAGATTAAAACTTTATTCTGTAAGTCCGTCAGACGTGAGTCTCCTGCGGGTTTGACCATTATCCATTCTTCACCCGGACGCGATATTAAATACAATTTTAGTTCGTTCATTTTTTTTATTTATATCTTCCTCAAACATGCATTGACAGGGTAATACACACATATTCATGTCTATATACCCTGAATTACGTAGGTTTGTTACAAAACATTGTGCGTACTATATGTGCTGAATATCATATCTTGTTCAACTCGGCGGCATGAGGAAGACAATTACTTCAAACATTCTAGCATTAACACAATTACTTCAAACATTCTAGCATTAACACACGCAGTCGGAAATAAAACATATGTCATCAGCAGCAGCAGCAGCATATGTGATAGCCAAATTTGTTCTTATTTGGGACACATGAGGGGGTACATTCGGTGTCCATGTGTCCCTGGGTACTTGAAAGCAGTAGATTGACAGGAAGCGAGTTTTTTTAACAAAAGTCAAAGAAAATACCATTTGGTCACGAGCCTTACCATCCTGTGCTTGTGGTAATAGGACCCATGCCGTTCGTATCTCATATCCGTTGCCGCAACGGCTTTGCAATGTCCATGCTATCTTCTTAATGTGCTTTTTTTTATGGCTCAAACTTTGTGCATTCAGTGATCTTCACAAACGTTATATAATATCCGGGAATGCAACATAAATCCTTATACGCCTAAAAGCAGTTACTGAAGCAACTAGATGTGATTTTTGGAAACAGTCAGACGTTTCAGCTAATATCCACTAGGTTTCGTCAGTGACTGAGAGACCAGAGGAGAAATGCAGGTTTATAAGCACAAACTATGGTCTCTCAGTCATTGACGAAAGCTAGTGGAAACTAGCTGAAACGTCTGACCGTTTCCAAAATCATATCCAGTTGCTTGAGTAACTGCTTTTTGGCGTATCGTATTACCTGGATGTCTAACCTTCATCGACGTATAAATCCTTATAGTCCCTTTACCATTCAGAACACCCTCAGTATCGTAAGGAATTGATTTAAAAGCTTGAATTGGCACCCTTGTGTCTAGACGTCGATTCAGCATCCACAGACATGTGATACGATTTTGTCTGGCAATCTCTCTCAACTGAGGAAAAGTACAAGTCCCTCCAATTTGTTGATGTCATGTTGGGTTGTGAAAGATGATGATATGATATGATATGATATGATATGAATCTTTATTGCATATTTCTGTCCAGATGGACTAAAAGCACATGTGACCGTAATGTGGTCTAGAGCATGTGAGATATGAGTATAGAACAGCTCAACACTAACAATACCACATTCTAACACTAAATATTAAAATCTTATCTATTAAGATAACACAGTGTTCTATTGTTCATTTGTTGTTTCTTCTCTCTTCTTGAAACACTTGAATCATTGTTATGATTATTGTTATGATCAAGGATTTGTTATGATTTGAATTATTCTGTAATGGATGGTTCAGTTCAATTCAATTCAATTTCTTTATTGCACTATTTCGAGCGATTTTCTTGTGTATGTATTGCTTGGATATATGAATAAAAAATAAATAAAAAACTATTCACGGAGGATACAGCCGAGTAAGAAATGTGTCCCGTTTGACTCTTTTTTAAACAAGTGTTTTATTCACAGCTGACGTTTCGGCGACCGTCTGTCACCTTCCTCAGGGCAATTCTGACTGGTTCACATTGCACTACAGCACAGGTGTCAATAAAACACTTGATTGTGTAAAAAACATAGTCTCTTTATGTTTGTTCACCAAACTAGTGACACGTTTGATGCCAGACGCAGAAAATTATGCTACTTCCTTTATTAATAGGCTAAACAACACCAATAACAGCATAATGCAGTGTCTTCTGAGGTCAAATTGTCTGTACAGAAATTCTTTTTTTAATGTATCTAAGATGCTGTATGTATAGTTTGTGTTTCTATGTTTGTACCGTTGTTTTCTATGGGTGGAATACCTGAAATAAAGACATCCATTCATTCATTCATTTACTTATTTTACCAACCTATTCACGGAGGGTACAGCCGAGTAAGAAATGTGTCCCGTTTGATAACCCTAGCCCTCTGCTCTTCATGTCTCCCTTCAGTATGCTGAGCAGATTGAGGCAGTGCCTTGTATCCACTGGAGCCTAGGAATGAAAGTTCCAGTGCTTTCTGTGCAGGTGTGTCGTGTGGCATTTTGAGGATATGTCCAAGCATAGACCACCTGAGTTTCTCGGCTTAGGGTACAATTGTAGTCTCTACCAGACTAACTACGCTGGCTATATATAGGAGAATAATTGCCAGGGGAGTTTGTCCACCTTGTAGGTTTGATTGGGGACTCGCGACCAAACTCCCTTGGCCAATTTTACTCTCTTTTTTGCCGAATTCTACAATCCGTATTCTTTTTTTTATATTCCGAAACATGCAATCACAAGACGTGGTGACGGCACACTCAAGTTTTTTCAACTTATATTAATGCCGCCTCCAACACAGGGACAGTACAATACTCATTTACACCTGAGCGAAGGGAGGAAAGTCGTGTAAAGTGCCTTTCCCAAGGGCACAAGATCGGTGGCATGTTAGCACTCGAACCCGGGGCCTCTGGTTCCGAGTCGAGAACGCTGCCGCTACACCACACGACCCCACAATCCGTATTCCCGTAGGAAGGCCTGGTGGAGGCTAGTACAATCGAGTAAGAAATGTGTCCCGTTTGATAACTCCGCCCACGTGCGGCGTTGACCAATGACGAGGGTGATGAGATCGGACGTCTAACCTTGGCGGTAATGGCGGCTGGCACTCGCCGTGACCCGATCGGAAAAGGAAATCGGTCGACCTTGGCTCTCTGGTCAGCGCCACTTGACTCTGGGGTCAAGGTCAATGTCTACGCGCCAGGGCCGGGTGTGACAAGTTGGCCTCATGGCCAGAAGGGACGCGGCTAATACGTCAGGAAAAGGCAATCCAATTCAGGGGATGGGAGATCGGCAGATGACAGCAACTAACGTTCAGAAGTTCAATTTTCTGGCCACACGGGATGTTTGTTGTTTTTTTGACAGTGAGGTGGTTGTCTTGTGTTGTATTGTGTTGTGTTGTGTTGTGTTGTATTGTGTTGTGTTGTATTGTGTTGTGTTGTGTTGTGTTGTGTTGTGTTGTGTTGTGTTGTATTGTGTAATGTCTTGTGTTATGCCTTCATGGCCAGAAGGGACGCCGCTAATACGTCAGATAAAGGCCGTCCAATTTAGGGGATGGAGAATCGACAGATTCAAAAGTTCAATTTTCAGGCCAAATATAATGTTTCTTGTTTTTGGAAAAAGAGGGGTTGCCTTGTAGTTTTGTTGTACTATGCTGTATTTGTGTACTTTGTGGTGATGTGCTGTGTACGTGTAGTGTATTATGCTGTGTTATGTAATGTAGTGCCGTCTTCCACACATGTAGTGTAATGTGGTGTAGTGTTATGTAGTGCAATGTCACGATCTACATGTGTTGTGCAGACGGGACGTGGCTAAAACGTCGGGTAGAGGCCGTCCAATCCAGGGTATGGGGAATTTCAATTTCAGTTTTATTCAAATCAATCAACATAGCAGGAATACGCCAAAAAGCAGTTACTCAAGCAACTGGATATGATTTTGAAAACGTCAGACGTTTCAGCTAGTATCCACTAGCTTTCGTCAGTGACTGAGAGACCAGAGGGGAAATGCAGGTTTATAAGCACAACCTATTGATTGATATGCAAATAAGGTGAAGACAAATTTTTGGAAGTCGAAAAAAAGGAACAAAAGTCAGACAAGTCAAGACAAGATAATGCAAATTAGTCAGAAACAGAACAGGCGCTTAAGTGTTGTCTGTCCTCGGGGCTGGGAGTGCCAAATCCCAAGTGCCGGAAAGATCGACCCGTAGCCCCCCTTCCCTGTTGAGGGTGGGGTTGTACATTCTTTCATATATTGCCTCTTTAACACCCCGTTCCCACCAGCGTGTTTCGCGGTCTAAGATATCCGTGGACTCAAGTTTGAAAGAGTGACCCTGGTTGTGTTGTAGGTGGTGGAAAATAGCTGAGGAGTAGCCGTTGGCACTAGGTCGGCAATGTTCTTTGTATCTTATTTTGAGCGGTCGACTTGTCTCTCCGATGTAGGTGTTATTACAATTGGGCTCCTCACATTTGAGTCTGTAAATAACATTCGCCTTGGTAGCAGGAATACATAGTATTCCTGAATTGCGTCGACTTTACATTTTATGGATACAAGAAGAAACACGGGGCAATAACATGCATACGGATACACGAATAGGACGTGATATGTTTTAGGACTAAGGAATGTGGTGATGTTATACCACATTTTTGCATTCAGTTTAAGACACTTCTAATGCAAAAAAAGAAGGGAAGGTATCTTGTATTCGCTGTGAAGTGCATTCCGTTGTTCAACATTATCTCCATGTCTGTCCAGTGAGAGCACGGCGTCCAGTCGGCTGGCTAAACATTCATCATCATCATCATCATCATCATCATTGGTTTATTATTATTCACAATAAAAACGGCCTTGCAGTAGTAACTGAATTGCACCGTTCCATTACAAACATTTTAAAAGGAAATTCCGACAGAAAGAAATACTTACAGGTTAAAATAGACAATGAACTAGCAGTAAAGTGCAACATCGTTCGAGCTATTGTCGACGTCGACAGGAAAGATGTTTGCGCAAGGGTTCGACAAGGATATAATCATAATATTACATTTACACACTAAAGAGGAGTTTTGCCAGCGAGGGTTTTGCGCTAGTAACGTATCGGATGTATTCACAGTCTTCCCCAGCCGAGCTACGCTTGAGTAGGTTCTCATTAAGACAGACGTAATCTCACGGTAATGATGGGCACTGCAGGCCAGCAGCCGTAATTACGCAGGCAAAGTGGAGACTCTGTAGCCGCGTGAACTTGAAATATGTACACATGGATAGAGATATCGTGCGTTACACTTGTCGGCATGGGTTGAAGCGTGGATGCCCTTGGGTGGTGGTTAGGCCATGTTGATTTGATTATATGGATGACATCCGCGCGCGCATGAATTTTCGGCCGTTTCCAAAAAAAAAAGTTTTCAACCATACTGTAAATCGTACAAAACATTTGCAAAATGAGCAAAAATATACCATACGTTACAAAAAAAAATTAATAAAAACTATACCAATGTCGTAGAATGCCAAAATCAAACGAAAAAAGACGAAATTGTAAAGAAATGAACTTGAAGACTAGATTATTCGCCAAACCATATTCTGTGCCATTTGCTCAACCCTCATGACCACGTAGATATCATAATGAAAAGAACTTTTTTTTTGAAAACTTTTTTTTATTCGCACGCGCACATCAATTTTGGGGCTCCCGGAGGATGTCATCCATATAATCAAATCAACATGGCCTTACCTTCGCCAGGAAAGGTATCAGATCCCTGTGGGTGTGTCACGGTGTGTGTGTGCGAGTGTGTGTGTGTGTGTGTGTGTGTGTGTGTGCGCGTGTGTGTGTGTGTGTGTGTGTGTGTGTGTGTGTGTGTGTGTGTGTGTGTGTGTCTGTGTGTGTGT
>NW_017803102.1:109593-119858 GCF_001625305.1 Branchiostoma belcheri | reverse complement strand
TGTGTGTCTCTGTGTGTGTGTGTGTGTGTGTGCATGTGTGTGTGTGTGTGTGTGTGTGTGTGTGTGTGTGTGTGTGTGTGTGTGTGTGTGTGTGTGTCTGTGTGTTTGTGTGTGTGTGTGTGTGTGTGTGTGCATGTGTGTGTGTGTGTGTGTGTGTGTGTGTGTGTGTGTGTGTGTGTGTGTGTGTGTGTGTGTGTGTGTGTGTGTGTGTGTGTGTCTGTCTGTGTGTGTGTGTGTGTGTGCATGTTTGTGATAACTCGAGAACGGCTGGATGGATTGGTTATATTTTTGGTGTGATGATGGGTAAAAATTTGGTTGGTGAACATGGCAATCTACCGACTGATATAATTAATGCAATACACAACACTTATGATACATCTGTCATAAAGGTTAGTATCATTTGACGACGTTTTGAGATGTTGGAACTCTAGTTTTAGTTATGTTTACCGAATTGAAACATATCGTTTTTGCTACGTTTCCTCTTCTTCATCTTCTGTTCAAACACTGACCTCTGACCTGGCGGACCAATGACCTGATGTGTTGACGTCTCTGACCATGGCATCTGGAGTTGGGTTATATATTGTTGCAATTTTATGGTAGGAAGGATTTATACTCCTGTCTGACCATATCTATTAATGTATTTGAGTAAGAATTAACACATTAGACCATATGCGAAGGTAAACATTATGCATTTGGTTTGCAAATGTTACATTTCTAGTTTTTGATTGCCTTACTAGTTCACAGGCATAACATAACACTCTAGTCACGTTTAGAAGGATGTATAAAAGCAGGAGTAGATCCTACAGAGACTAGCTATCACCGGCTGGCAGGCATCGCAGGGATGTGAGCAATATCACTATCTAAGTCTAGCCTGCAAGCTAAGGCGTTGCTGTCATAACTCATCGGATTTCGTTCTGACACAGTTTCCATTTTAGAAATGAAGTGATCGTTATTCAAAACGTCTGCTGAAACTAAAATCACCGTGTGATGCTGTTTGATTTTTTCCAGCCATTTTTGTTCAAAGCTGCTTTAGTGTAGTATAAGAACTTTATTGACACAACAAAATGACAGCGACCTTCATAAGGTCTTAAACTACATGTAGACATACAGACAGACAAATACGTGTCTTCTGACACATTTTCCCTGTTTGAAATGAAGAGATTATTGGTAGAAACGTCTGCTGAAACTGATATCACCATGTGATGTGGTGTTTTTCCAGGCCTTTTTGTTCAAAGCTGCTCTAGTGTAATATAAGAACCTGATTGACACAACAAAAATGTAGTGACTTTCGTAAGGTCTTTAACTACATGTAGACATACAGACAGACAAATACGTGCCTTCTGACACACTGTTTGAAATGAAGAGATTATTGGTACAACAAAGGTGTAGCGAGTTTCATAAGGTCTTACACTACATGTAGACATACAGACAGATATGTGGGTTCTGACACAGTTTCCCTTTTAGAATTGAAGAGATCGTTATTCAAAACGTCTGCTGAAACTAAAATCACCGTGTGATGTTGTTTGATTTTTCCCAGCCATTTTGTTCAAAGCTGCTTTAGTGTAATATAAGAACCTTATTGACACAACAAAAGTACAGCGACTTTCATAAGGTCTAGGCATTAATATAGATACGTGGGTTCTGACACAGTATCATCGTTCGAAATGAAAAGATCGTTATTCAAAACGTGTGCTAAAACAAATGTCACCATGTGATGCTGTTTGATTTTTTCCAGCCATTTTTGTTCAAAGCTGCTTTAGTGTCATATAAGAACCTGATTGACACAACAAAAGTACAGCGACTTTCGTAAGGTCTAAAACTACATGTAGACATACAGACAGATACGTGGGTTTTGACACAGTTTCATCGTTCGAAATGAGAAGATCGTTATTCAAAACGTGTGCTAAAACAAATGTCACCATGTGATGCTGTTTGATTTTTTTTCCATCCATTTTGTTCAAAGCTGCTTTAGTGTAATCATAAGATCTTTATTGACACAACAAAAGTACAGCGACTTTCGTAAGGTCTTACACTACATGTAGACATACAGACAGATACGTGGGTTTTGACACAGTTTCCCTGTTTGAAATGAAGAGATTATTGGAAGAAACGTCTGCTGAAACTGATATCATCGTGTGATGTTGTTTGATTTTTCCCAGCCATTTTTGTTCAAAGCTGCTTTAGTGGCATATAAGAACTTTATTGACACAACAAAAGTACAGTGACTTTCGTAAGGTCTTACACTACATGTAGACATACAGACAGACAGATACGTGTCTTCTGACACAGTTTCCCTGTTTGAAATGAAGTGATCGTTATTCAAAACGTCTGCTGAAACTAAAATCACCGTGTGATGCTGTTTGATTTTTTTCCAGCCATTTTTGTTCAAAGCTGCTCTAGAGTCATATAAGAACTTTATTGACACAACAAAAGTGTAGTGACTTTCATAAGGTCTTAAACTACATGTAGGCATACAGACAGACCGATACGTGTCTTCTGACACATTTTCCCTGTTTGAAATGAAGACATTATTGGTAGAAACGTCTGCTGAAACTAAAATCACCATGTGATGCTGTTTGATTTTTTTCCAACCATTTTGTTCAAAGCTGTTTTAGTGTAATATAAGAACCTTATTGACACAACAAAAGTGTAGTGACTTTCATAAGGTCTTAAACTACATGTAGACATACAGACAGACAGATACGTGTCTTCTGACACAGTTTCCCTGTTTGAAATGAAGTGATCGTTATTCAAAACGTCTGCTGAAACAAATATTGACGTGTGTTGGGGTTTGTTTTTCCAGCCCTTTTTGTTCAAAGCTGCTTTAGTGTAATATAAGAACTTTCTTGACACAACAAAAGTGTAGTGACTTTCATAAGGTCTTACACTACATGTAGACATACAGACAGATATGTGGCTTTTGACAGTTTCCCCATTCGAAATGAATTTATTTTAGTCAAAAACGTCTTCCGAAACAAATACCATTGTGTGGTGTGGCTTGGGATTTTTTTCTTGCCCTTTTTGTTCAGAATTCTTTGAAAAAGCTAAGGCGTTACTCTGGTAAGTAGGCTTTAGTTTTGACACAGTTTCCCTGTTTGAAATGTCATAATGAAGAGATCATTGGTCAAAACCAAAAGCCGTTGTGTGACGTAGCTTGATTTCTTTCCTGCCCTTTTTGTTCAGAGTTGTGAGAGGTGTATACCACTTGGTGCATCTGGTTGTGTTGTTTGGTGAAGTGCGGTGTAGTGTTGCGTTTTCTAGGGTAGTGTAGCGTTGTTTGGTGTTATGATGTGCTAAATATCGTTGAGTTTTTCCCTGCCCATTTTGTTCAGAGTTGTGTGCAGTGTTGTGTTCTACGTGTGTTGTGTTGTGTTGTGTTGTTTGGTGAAGTGCGGTGTAGTATTGCGTTTTTTAATGTAGAGTAGCGTTCTTTAGTGTTGTGATTTGCCAAATATCGTCTTGTGATGTGGTCTGATTTTTTCCTGCCCCTTTTGCCATGCCATGTTCAGAGTTGTGTGAAGAAGATAAGGCGTTACACTTGTTAGTAGGCTTTAGTTTTGACATAGTTTCCCAATTCAAAATGGCGAAATCATTAGATAAAACGTCTGATAAAACAACTATCGTCTTGGCTTTTTTTAAATATTTCGCCCTTCTTGTTCAGAATTGTGTGAAATCTATGCCTCTGTGTGCATCTGGCAGTCGGGCGGCGTGCTGTTGTGTTGTGTTGTGTTGTGTTGTGTTGTGTTGTGTTGTGTTGTGTTGTTCAGTGTTGTGTTCTACATGTGTTTGTGTGATGTGGCTTGGTTTTTTCTTCCTGCCCTTTTTGTTCAGACTTGTGTGAAATCTATGCCTCTGTGTGCATCTGGCAGTCGGGCCGTGTACTGTTGTGTTGTGTTCTTCATTTGTTGTGTTGTGTTGTGTTGTGTTGTGTTGTGTTCTTCATTTGTTGTGTTGTGTTGTGTTGTGTTGTGTTGTGTTCTACATGTGTTTGTGTGATGTGGCTTGGTTTTTTCTTCCTGCCCTTTTTGTTCAGACTTGTGTGAAATCTATGCCTCTGTGTGCATCTGGCAGTCGGGCGGCGTGCGTGTTCCTGACACCGCTGGTCGATTGCAATAACACGCCTGAGCGCGCGCGGACGGGCCGGCGGACCCGGGCACACCGAGCCAAGTTCATTTCGCAAATAGCCGCAGCTCTAGCGGGGAACTCCGGCTCCGAAATTGCTACCCTGAAGGATCAATGGCAACAATAGGCTGCATCAGTCATCCTTTCCCCTGACTGGGGGTCCGCATGCCCTTTTCCGTAGAGCGCAATCGGCTGTTTTGATTCTACAGTGTTCAAATAGGAAAATACATTAAAGAATGTTTCGATCTTAGAGACCACATGTTAGAGAATAGTTATTGTTACCGCATACATATACTCTGTACGTAAGCTGACGTTATCCACACATGTATTTAGCTTTGTTAGATCTTTAGTTGTAGAAGACCATACAAAAGTCCCTGTACTTTTTGTTGTGTCAATAAATAATCTATTCTACTTAGAGCGTAGACGGACGCTCTAATTCAACGTAGAGCGTAATTGGTGCATTTTGCGTAGAGCGTAATTCTACGTAGTGCGTCGTAGCCACTTGGAATTTATCGTAAAGCGTAATCGAGAGGTTTCCGAATTCAGCGTAGAGCGTTGTCGGGAGCCCCCCATGCAGGCTCTCCTGACTGGGAGGACCGGGGGCTCGCGAAGTCCCGCTGAGGCCGATCAAACAAGCCCCAAAGGCCGCGGGACTCATACCGACGCAGGAAACAATATTTCACAAAGTTCGGTGACATTTCGCGGGTTCAGTTCCGCCTGTACTCCGGCAACTCAACAGAGATAATGCGGAAGAAATGCTGTTTGTGCGAGGACATTGCCCTCCAAGAAGAGGTTTGGATGTTGGCTTATTTTTTACGTGTTTTTAGGCATTTTTATCGGGCGTTCTTTTTTGCACGCGTGTATCTTTTTACCAGAGAGAAGCCCAGAACAGAGCTAGATGGAGGGAAATCGTCGGTGGCCTTTGCTTCACACGGGGCCAAGGGCCCAGGTAAGGTAAGGTAAGGTAATCTTTTTACGCCGAAAAAAAAAGATACCAGTGCAGAAAAGAAAGTCCGATAAAAATGACAAAAACAAGCCCAAGAAGCCAAAACCCAAACTTCTGCTTGTAGAGTATGGTGAGGACATTGCATCTGTAACACATTGACACGTACCTGTAAGTTCTGCAAAGCTGGTGTGTTACGCCGAAGGACAGTTATACTGGCTATACAGATACAGACACAGACTTATATCTCTATATTTTGTATCATTACACTACATGATGACAGATAGACGAAGTACTGATTTGATAGATGAAAACCGACGTTCCGGACAACTCCCCTACATGACGTCAGCGTTGCTATAGCAACGGGCTAGCAGACGACAGATCAGTTGAAACGCAAACCTAAACGCGAAAATATCGACAACGAAATCCCCACGTCTGGATTTCTCTGCCATGATTCCGTCAAAAACCTGAGACGGTCTAAGATATCAAAGAAATCGGAATTTAGTATAGTATTTATTTGCAAAATCATGCCCGAAGACTTATTGCTTTTCTACAGAGTCAAAGATACTATACGGTACAATACTATAATCGGGAACACGGAACAACTGTCTAGAAAATACTTCTACTTCTACTACTACGCTTGCTATTATGAGGTTTGACGTCCTCTTTGAAGGCAGTGGATAATGAATAGTCCCACGTTCTGCATAATGAGTGGGTTTTGCGATCTTACTAGGAACACAGTCTTTTGGTGATCTTTTAGGTGGTGAAAGGATAGAGAAATTGTGGTAACTGTTTGAAATAAAGTAAAGTAAAACAGACATCATGGCCAGTAGGTTTTAGCCACCAGACAGACTCTGGTGCCCTCTATACATGTAGTTCCAAAGTCCGTGGGCGTTTTCAGTTCCAGTTCTAACTTTGACTGGATTTTCTTTAATTTGCCGCCGTTCCTTCTATATATCCAATGTTGAAAAATCCTCTTCCGACATAAACGACTTTTCTATCAGACTTTAAAGACCTATCGAAAAGTCGTTTTCTTCTGTCAAGATTGCACGATACCGACCGGGTGACGAGCCGGGTTCACGTGAGGACACCTGCAGAAGAAACAGGCGACGCACGACTGATCCATTTAATCTCCAAGCAGATCCCAATTCGGGGGCAAGACAGTATCAATTAGCCAGAGAAGGTCGCCGGCCACCGTTGGCGGGGATAGCGACAAAGAAAACGGCCATGTATAAAAAGCTAACGATCATCCCCCTACAACACATCAACAGTTATCACTTTTTGTTACTTCTGCACGTTTGTTTTCTCTTATTATGTTTGATTTACCTTATGTACTTGTATTTATTTTGTGAACTCTTGGTTCATTATGTACAGATTTGTTTATTTGTATTTACGATCTGCTATGAGTTCACTTATTTGTTCACCATTATTGTATATAGCCTACCTTTATTTGCGTTCATATTTTGTTTGGATTCTGTTATCTGTACCTTTGATCGTCTTTTGTTTATGTATAACTTATTGAATCGGTGTCGTATAAGCCCACACGGGCTGGGCGCGGGATAGCGCACGACACGGAAATAAAGTATCATTCATTCATTCATTCATTCATTCATTCATTCATTCATTCATTCATTCATTCATTCATTCATTCATTCATTCATTCACCTCTGCTTGGAGAGTATGATCCATTCGTCACGTCACACTGCGGCTCAGAGATAAAGCAATTTTTATGGATGACGTCCTCTGGAGACCCTAAATCTAATGCGCGAGAGTGAAAACAAGATGAGCCGTAAGAAACAAGATGCCTAGATTTGAAATGTTAGGACACAAAGTGAATGGGAGAACACAAAGGGACACAGAGGGAGAACACAGAGACTGTGGCAGGAAGACGAGTACAGCTGGAACAGAGGGAGAACACAGAGACTGTGGCAGGAAGACGAGTACAGCTGGAACAGGAGAACACAGAGACTGTGTCAGGATGACGTGTAAATATGTAAATATGCAAGTTGAAACAACGAAAAAGAACAATTAGAAGAAGAAAAGAAGAGACACCACTGTCAAGCCTAGCCAATGGAAAAAAGCAACAAGAGATCAGCACAGAGAGAACAAACGCACACTAGAAGGAAGAGGAAATGCACATGAGACTAGCAACCGACTGTGATGAGCGGAAGAACAGAGACAACAACAACAACACAAAGTAAAAACCAACAAGTCTCGCCGAAAACAGCAATAAGTCAGTGAAACAGCAGTTGTACATGTCGTCCTGTCCTGTTACTTACCTTTAATGACATCTTCTCTTATCCCACTGTCGTGACTCTTTGGTCATAGTTACTAGAAGCGGAATTTCTTGTTTTGTTTGCAGGGAACAGGCCAAAATCAATGCGGACGTCATCCATAAAAATTACTTGGTGTGGCCTAAGGGGAAACGCCAGTGTTGCTGTACACAATATATACCTGCAGGACTCGGTTGATAAATGGCTATGAGACAGGACATTACCTTCGTCAATTTGCCTTGTACGCAACACCGTTCAATTAATGTAGTAAGACTTCCAAGGAAAATATGTTTCCAAACATGACAATCAATCAATCAATGTCTTCTTGGGGTTTATTCTTAAAAACAACAATTAAGTCTCCTAAATATCACTCTGATTCTTGTTATTTTGTTTGACTATGTTTGTAAATATTAATGATATTTTTGTGTGTTCCCTAAAACTTCGTAATTCAGCCTTTTGTACAATACATTGCAATGTCATTGTATTATTAGGCTGCAATGTTGTTTTAGTTTTATGTCAATTTGCAAATAAACCATTTATATATTTATATTATATCCATCCACAGTTTTTTTATTATACTGCGTACAGAGCCACAAACGATACCGAACACGTATTGCAATTTTGACAAATGCGGAGACCGAATGAGCATGGCACTAAGCGAAACGTTATGAGAAAGTTGGAGAAAAATGTGCCCCAACTGTCGAATAATTTGACTAAGGGACAGACGAGATGAGAAGAACAAATGAAAAACCAAGGACTCTTGTCAGATGCTTTTGTCTACAAACATACCACCAGTCACCTGCAATGGTCTACAGTTAAAGATAGAGGGCATGATAGTACCGTAGTATAATAGATAGGGAATTTGAAATCAGTGAAGCTTATAACTTTGAGATGATCCGGCCAGCAAATAATTGCAGTTTGTAACAATGTCGCCAGGAGGCGCTAAGGACTGAATACCGAATTCACAGAGAGCAACATATTTTTCAATTTTCAATTTTTCAATTTTATTAAGAACAGTCTACATAGCAGGGGTACGTAGTACTCCTGAATTGTGTGGACTTTACATAAGTATAGAAATGCACAAGACAATTACATACAAAAGTGGGACATGAAACACTAGAACACTAGGTCTGCGTTTGGCTATTGTACAATCTGATTGTGCAGTGGAGGAACGAGTTGAATCCATACGCAGCGGGGACAACTAAATGCAGACATGCCGTTGTGTTGCATTTCCCTATATATTGACCTTCACGCTCTATCACCTGAGCGATTCAAATGCAATGTATGTTGACGTCTTTCATGCTTACACTGTTACACATCATTTTTCGCCATATGCAAACGACCAGTCAAGAGATTTTTGTTGTATCCAGAATCGTGCTTTATCCAGAACCTTGAAGAAGGTGGCCGGTCAGAAAAGCTCCATTTTGGCCTGCACAGAGCTTCTTTGGCCAATTATATCCCCTCATTTTAGGCCTATTTCAACTATTTATTCAGACCGCAAAAGGAGTCTGGTGGAGACTATACAGAACCATGCTCAGGCACAGTTCTGTATAGTCCACTGGTATCAAAAACTGTACCCGGGACAAATCTACGTTAACGACAGGAGACGGAGAATATACCTGATCTTTACAATAACCCATCTATTTATTGGTTTGGTTGTTCAACCCTCACATCCAGGGAAGCCCAACTAGCCTGTGGCTATTACAAAGGGCTTGCCCTGCTGACAAGACAAGACAAGACAAAACATGATGACAACATATTAGGTGGCTTAACAATCTACAATATCTGCAATAATCCCTACAGACTCAGACCTAGATAGGCACGGTTCAAGATACGACGACAACTTCTCCTCGCTATACGCGGCTTGACTTGTAGTATTGCAAGAAACAACTAGCCTCCGTAGCAGGCTTTTAGAACTGTGGGGGGGGGGGGGGTGTCTTCGGCTGTTTTCTGATTACAAAAAAAACAGGCCGGCTATGTTTATAGGCTATGTTGTCTGTATGCAATCGGAAAATAGCACATAAAAGCTCCCAAAGACCACGAAGACCCCCCAAAACCCCCAGTTTTTGCCATGCTATGGAGGCTAAGAAACTACCCGAAGCACCATAATTACTACATTGATTCCACTACACCGAAACGTTCTCGCCTTGGGAAACACCACCACCGTTCCGACACACCAAAGTTCATCTTGGACTCTCTCCAAAAACCCCAGAAGGCAGGCGCCAAAGCCCCAAAGCCAGGAGATTGTAACAAGTCCGCCATTGATCCCTATAGATTAACAGGTGTAAGTGAGGCGCCATGTCTTGAGAGGTCAGAGGTCAGCCGTTTAGCGGGCTCCACAGCCCATCAGTAATCCCCAAACAGTGACAAGTTAATTTCGTGTAGCGGTATGGGTCTCGAGGAGGGAAATAGAAAATGTTTGTTGCAAATTCATGCCCAAGGGCTAATTGCAAACAGACATGAAAAATGTGGTGATATAAGACTTTTTGCTAACATGAAGTTCTACGTGTACGATATACTTATCGAACCTACTATCTCTACTTAAATCTAATAACGTTGGTATACATATAGGATAAAAGTGAATATGCAATATATGAACAGGTAAGAGGACCAAGGTAACTGCTATTCTTATCTATTCTATTCTATTAAACTATTCTTGCCATGCTAGTAGGGGGTTTGGCATACAACCATAAGCTGAATTGCGCACTTATTTTTCATATGGTACTACATGTATATAACACACTTAGGTTCACAGTTTCAGTTAACAGGTAACATAAGACAGTTTTGCTATATCACTGGCAGTCAGAAATATCTAACTTCTGTATAAATGGCTGTGTACAAATGCTATCTCCCCTCTTTAGCGATTAAAGGCTAGGTTTCATTTTAATTTTTTCTTAAGATCTGGATTCCATATATATATATATATA
>NW_017803102.1:94576-109307 GCF_001625305.1 Branchiostoma belcheri | reverse complement strand
ATATATATATATATCTTTACACAATGCTTTGCCACCTTCAAATTTAAAATCATCCTGAGACGGTCACATCATCAACACCCCCCCTCTCTCTCTTCCTGTCTACTTTAATCTAACCAATTTAATATTTGTAGCCCTTGTCTTTGTCAAGTTTTATTTTGATTTATTAAAAGATCTGGATTCCAAAAACATCTCTTTACACAATGCTTTGCCACCTTCACGTTTAAGTTACATCATCATGAGACGGTCACACACACACACACCGTTTCTGTCTCTTTGTATCTAACCAATTTAATTTGTAGTCCTTGTCTTTGGCACGACTAACATCAGATACGTCGACTTTTCTGGCGAGGAGAAATGTGAGTGTGCTTATCAATTTTACTTTAACAAACCGGCTTTTGTAGATAAAGGCAGCCATACGGTGTCTTCCCTCCCTATCAGGCGTACCTCGTCTTTTAAAGTGTCGCCATGTCGGGGGGAAATCGTGTTCGAATATCTTTGGGTCACCTTCAAAATGGTTTGGGACAAACTATCAGCAGAAAACAGCCCTGCCTCTGGCCACGTGAAATGAATGGCTAAGTCGCGCTTGTATGTGGCACTAGTAAGGCCATGTTGATTTGATTATATGGATGACATCCACGCGCGCACGAATTTTCGTCCGTTTCCAAAAAAAAAAAAAAATTCAACCGTACTGTAAATCGTACAGAACAGTTGCAAAATGAGCAAATATAAAGTTGCAAAACAAAATATTGGAAAAACGCTACCAATGTCGTAGAATGCCAAAATCACACGAAAAAGACGAAAATGTAAAGAAAAGAATTTGAGGACTAGATTATTCGCCATACCATACTTTCTGTCGTTTGATCAACCTTCATAACCACGTAGATTTCATAATGAAGGAAACTTTTTTTTGCCAAACTTTTTTATTCGCACGCTCGCATCAGTTTTGGGGTTCCCAGGAGATGTCATCCATATAATCAAATCAACATGGCCTAATATTGCACAAAAGGTTCAGACTAAACATGTCACATTATTTGTGAACCTCGATTACAAGTGTCGGGGGTGTAAGAAAACTTCAAACAGAAAGAGATGAAAGTAGAGCTTTTAAAGATCTTAGAACAAACAATTGTACATATAATAAGATAGGGAGAAAAAAACGTTAGCTGCCGTCACAATATACATCATAATTTTTTAAACAAGTGCTGGGCATGATCAACGCCATGTCGTAATTGCGATATCCACAAGGTGGCGCTATTCTACAGAGCGCACTTTCCGTAATGCTAGTATCGTTTGCTAGAAAACTGTATAGCTGTGCGAACAATAAACCACAAAAATGACATCGTTGATAAATAAATAGCATACAAAACGTGTAATATATAAATAATCATCTATGTACCTTCATGGTCCGATGCAGCAACGTTATCTATATCAAATGTCTAACCAGAAATGTAACATTTGCAAAGCAATTGCATAATGTTTACCTTTCGCATATGGTCTGCTCTGTTAATTTTCCCTCTAACACATTCATATATATGGTCAGGCAGGAGTCTAAATCCCTCCTGCTATAAAATTGCAACATGATGTAACCCAACACTAGTTACCATGGTGACAGACGTCTGGTTCAGGTCATTGACCTTATTTGGAGAAGAAGAGGAAGAAACAGAGCAAAAACCATATATATGTTTTCCTTCTGTGAAGGTAACATGTCAATACAGACGTTGAAAATAAATAGCATACAAAACATGAAATATACAAATAATCATTAATACCAATGCAGCAACGTTATACTAGTATATCTAATAGTAATAAACAGTTTTTGCTATAAGGGTGCAAGCTTAAGAGACACTGAGGAATTAGACATGTTGACAAACATCATAAGATCATAAAACACAAAACGTCTGTCAAGTTTTTCTGTCTTAATAGAATGATAATGACAGAAGTACAGCCAGCAGTTGAACGCAGTGTCTGACACGAATGTTATAAAGACTGCACCGAAAAAGTCTGACCGAATATCCGAGTGCCATCTCGCGAGTATAAACATAATAAACACCAACTCAATCATCAAGGTCAACAAAATGGCGGTCCTCAAACTGTAGGCTATTCTGGAGCGTAGCGCTTTCAGTTTTTGTAGTTTTTCATCTTCAAAAAAGTCTTCGCAAGTATCCTTAGTTTGTAGTGTCTTTTCTGTGATAATTCTGCTCAGCTCACAGTTTGTTTTGACGCGAGGTTCGCAGTAGAAAAACTCCCAAAGCGGCAGGAAAATCATCACGTGTTCCGACAGGTGAAATCCCCGGATGTTGGCCCCGAACCCGTACATGACGTCATTGGCCAACAAGATGGCGGCCAGCAGAAGCTGGAAATTCGTGATGCTCGTTGAGACAGCGGATAGGAGTCCTCTATCGGGCGGAATTCTCATAATAGTGCACACAAAAGTACCAACAGTCGTGAAGGACCCGGAAGGAACACTTGACTCTGAGCCAATCGGAGCTGGCGGGCTCAAATTCGAATCGATGACACTTGGCCTGACATCTGTCCTTTCGGAGATTGTGAAACCTCCGTGTGACGTCACCGAGTCGGAAGCAGCTCGACCCGTTTCCTGTTGCACCACAAGTGGTCTCCTCGCCTCAGTTTGTTTAACATGTTTAACGTGGTCCTGTATCAACTCTAACACGTCATATCTCTCCATCTCCTCCAAACAGTCACATAACTTCTGCACCGTGGCGTCTTTTTTGGTCTCCCAATCTTCAAGCAGACGTAGGGTGGGGTTGCTGGTGCCTCCAAAAGCTCGGATAAGCGTGTACTCGTAGCCCAGTAGTTCTGCCAATAGACGGTAGTCGTGTCCAGAGATGGGTTGGTCCATGTTCAGAAGTAAGGACACCTCCTGCCGGAGACGAATAGATTGCAGGTCTCTGAACAACAGCGCCATGTTTGCGTGAGTGTATAAACAACTCAGGCTCACACACTCCTAGATCCCGTCCTCTTCTCCCTACAGTTGTCCTCACTCACTCGGCGGCGATCCAAACAGCGTTACAAGTTCAACAAAACAGGACATCGGCACATCGGGGGGACTTGACAAACTGCCTCAGGTCTCTAAAAACTGTGTCTGGATCTGATTTGTTGGACCTGCCCAATGAACACCGTCCTCTCTACTCTATAATATTCCACGCGTAGTAGCTTCCATGACGTCAGGAGCGGAAGTGGTTGTTAAAGTAGCGGTTGGTCCCTTTTTGAACCTCCTTGGTCCGTCCACAACGTTACACCAAAACAGACATCGGAGGGTCTCTAAACTGACAGTTGCTAAAAACTGTGTCTGGATCTGATTTGTTGGACCTCAGTGCCCAATGAACACCGTCCTCTCTACTCTATAATATTCCACGCGCAGTAGCTTGTATGACGTCAGGATCGGAAGCTAGTGTTACAGTAGCGGTTGGTCCTTCCACTCGGTGCTTTACTGTTACTCGGAAGTTGGTTCGTGATTATGTACGTGTACGGATGCAATACGCGTAAGACCAGTTCTTTCCAGAAGGGCGCAGATCCAGTTAGGCCATGTTGGTTTGATTACGTGGATGACATCCTCTGGGAACCGCATTACTGACGCGAGCGTGCGAATAAAAAAAGTTTGGCAAAAAAAAAAAAGTTGTATTCATTATGAAATCTACGTGGTCATAAACAAATAGCTAGATACACAGAGTATGGTATGGCGAATAACAATACTCTTTATTTTCATTTCTTCATATTTTCTTCATTTCCTGAATTGATTTCGGCATTCTATTACATTAATATCGTTTTCCAATACTTTTTTTTTGCAACATACGACATATATTCGCTCTTTTTGTACCATTTACAGTACGGTTCGGAACTTCTTTTGGAAACGGATGAAAAATTATGCGCTTGGATGTCATCCACATGATCGAATCAACATGGCCTTAGATAAACAATATTCCCTCCGCTTCGGTGGGCCTCTGACGCAGTCCAGCTGGCATTCTGGGCTTCGCGCCAACTTTGTTAATCCTCTGTCTGAAGCACAGTGGCAGCACTGAGACTGAAATTACAAGGTTGACTCCGGGGTGAGAGCAAGTATGTTACTCCAAGAAACTCCTGGCAAGTTCTCAAAACCCCCTCGCTGTTTCCAAACACTGGGTTTACGTGGAAAGCCAGTGTGAGTGACACGCATATTAAACTCCGTCTAATCTATATTTTTTTGCTGAGTAATCGTAGCGGAAATCACGAGTTTTCCTGGTTTCGCACTGTCACGGCATGAAACTAAGTCATGCAATAATCACCTGAAATCAGAGACGACAAATAGAGATTGGTTGGAGCGCGAATATTAGGTTCAGCTTGGATATTAGTGGAGCCTAGCTATGACTTGATCTCTCTTCAATGGATCAATCGTTCTGTTGTGAAACAAGTAATTTTTCATAAGGATCTGTGTGGCGGGGGGGGGGGTGATCCTGGCAGGGCCAATAACGCTTAATGCTACATTCAGGCAGGCCGGTAACACCAGGGTAACACGTATTGGTAAGTTGTTCGTCAACTTTTTTTTTCTTGAATCAGGCTTTGGGAGCGACTTCTTTGGGATGTTCTGGCAAAACTAGTCTGCGGACGCTCCCTTAAGTTATGATTTTGGGGCAATCTAGCATCCAACTACACTATACGAAGAATTTTTGATAACGCTCAATGATGAATTCAGGATATGAAATAGGGTATGACACGGAAGTAATGCGGCCCACTACGCTTCCGACAATGTATAACGTTGGATTAAAGCGGGCAGCTACTATCAACGGTGAAATAAAATGGCTCACTACGTCTCACTGAAAAAGGCATGTAGACCCTCATTGATGACAGCTATACTACCTCAATAGAGAGAGTACCTCACTACCCGAGCATATGGAAATGTTTGCTCAGTATATCTGTTGATAACTGTTTTCCTTGTTTGCTCAAACTCCATGATAGCTCACAGTCTGTTGACACGTACTTGTAATAGCGTGATACAGAGCCTCGGAGTTTGTATTGCCTTCACTGGGTACCAGAAACTAGCTTCCATCAGGCCTTCCTACGGGGGTACGGATCCTAGCCTCCACCAGGCCTTCCTACGGGGGTACGGATCCTAGCTTCCACCAGGCCTTCCTACGGGGGTACGGATCCTAGAATTCGGTAAAAAAAGGGGAAATAGTTGGCCAGAAGAGTCAGTCCGCGAGACGGTTAATTTCCCCCTCTATCTAACTGCGCAGGCAAATGAACTCTATCCTGGCTGAACTCCCCTAGTCAATTATTGAATTATTCTTCCTAGTGGCTAAATTTTACTATTTTTGAACCCGTTGTTAGCCTGATGGAGACTAGCCGGAAACTGCAAGACTAGTGTGGAACAAACGTGTGGGTGGGAGGGGTGGTATTAAATCCAGCCATAATATCGTCTTATAGTAACGTTTGATACCAACATAATTACGTTAATCTCCAAGTGATCCGGCGCTTTTGTTTTACGGGTGTTTTAAAGGCCGTTTATGCCTCGTTTTAGTTGTCCGCATTTTTCTCTCCAAAAATAGCCACCTCCCCTTGCTTACTTTCTTATCCTCTTCGTCTCCTTCGAGCCTTGACTTTTTCTCTTCCAGTTCTCCCTAATAAAATAAGCCGGTACAAAAAATGTCACAAAATACCAAGGAGGTTTAAAATCATTGTATTTAACCTTCTTGAAAATACGCATAAAACACCGAGTCTGAGCCGGATCTTACAAGTTACACCTGATTTGTGTGTTGTAGTACGTTAGCCTCTACCAGGCTTCGGGAGGCGGCTGGAAGGAATGGAAATTGGTCAAATAGATGTGTCCGGCTAAAGACAACATGCCAGGCTAGGGGAGTTGGTCCACTAGTCTAGTGAGTAATTTTTCTGCACCCGAACTGTATTCTCTAGTGGACCAACTCCCCGGCATGTTATCTCTATACGTTGGCCAGTTTCTACTCTTTCCAGCCGCCTCCCGAAGCCTGGTAGAGGCTAGTGGTACGTTTTTGCTACATCGAATTGTGTCAATCCGCCTATAACTGGTTTCCACTGTATAATGAATCACCTTACATCAAAATATTTGTCCGCCCTTTCTTGATCAAATAAATATAACCTTAGTCGACTTTGGCATGACAGGTAGCGTGTGTGTGATGTTTAACGGGGTCACGACAACCTAGAACAAATAAATTATGAGGTTGAGGTTAACAAGCAGACGTTGAGATATATTACGGTTGAGGCCTGTAGCATTTTTATGTTTACCGATGGAAAACATATTGTTTTTGCTCAGTTTCCTCTTCTTCCTCTCCAAATCAATAAAGTCAATGACATTGGTACGTCTGTTATGTCTGTCACCATGGTAACTAGTTTTAGGTTACATGATGTTGCAATTTTATAGCTGGAGGAATTTAGACTCCTGTCACCATATATATGAATGTGTTTGAGTAAGAATTAACAGAGCAGACCATATCCGAAGGTAATCATTGTGCATTACCTTTCTAGTTTTGTATACGTTCCAAGCAGAGATTTGGGCTTTGACTCATTTTTGGCGTGTTTTTAGGCTTTTTTGTCAGGATTTCTTTTTTGTACTGGTATTACATTTTATGCCACCGTTCTCAACAGATTCGCAACCTGTTATCCACCTTAAACAAATCCATGCGAAGGACACCGTGTCAACTGTGACCCTCACTCAGGTGTAGGGACTGACACGGTCATCCTACTCGGAAAGTCTGTATCTGTATATCTGTACATGAATCTTTATCTGTGCATGACTATATGTTACTGTACATGAATCTGTATCTGATTGCAAATAAAAATCTCGAGTGATTGCCATAGACCGTTGTGATTGTGATTGAGTAGCTCCTCTGTTGTTTTGATATTTCTGCCGTTCTTTCGTTTCCAAACAAGCGAAAATACTAGTGTGATCAATTCAAAGAAAATGTGCCCGACGATGACTTTTACATTTCTGAGGAAATCTAACTATTTAGGGATCCTTACGGAGGATGTGTTCTTTCATTAGTAATCACGCCCACCCACTCACAGTCATCACTCGTGGGCGGGATACAAAAGACACCAGCAACATCCGCTCATGATGGGGCGGAAATGGTTGGGATGAAGGTTTGGTTGGATCAGGCCACAGCAAGTAATCTTATTGATGACATCAGCGCGCATTAATTTTCGCATGATTTTGGAAAAAAAATAATTTTATTGCCTTCTGACAGTGCTCAACATGCCGAAAATGGGCAAAGATGTCTGCCGTCATGCTTGAAGGTGGATGGCAGATAACTATGAAGAGAGGAGACAAGAAAAGGCTCTGATTTAATGTTTTGTCTCTTTTGGCTTTTTGGCGTATCGTATTACCTGGATGTCTAACCTTCATCGACGTTTTGTTTCTTACTTTGATGCAATGATATGTGATGCTGGCTGTGTATATGTGATGTTCCCACTGAATCAAAACCATTTGTACAATGATTTAGTCAAAATTTTATTCTCTAGGAAAGATCATTCAAGCAACATACTTGAAAACCAACTAGAGCTCATGTAGGTATACATCTAGAGAAGACAGATTTTCCTCATACCTGCCCTGTAGGTCATAGCGGTACCGACAAGTTCATGCCCCGTGTTTTCCACTCGGTAATTCTCTGATTCTCACAAGGCCTCATTTAAGGCTAACTGATCTTCTCTGATTAAGCCATCACGGCATTCTACCAGCCCTTGGAGGCCTTCAGGCATGTGTTTACACGTGAGAGAGGGTTAGTCTCTACCAGGCTTCGGGAGGCGGCTGGAAAGAGTAGAAATTGGCCAAATAGAGAGATAACACTAGCCTCTACCAGGCTTCGGGAGGCGGCTGGAAGAGTAGAAATTGGCCAAATAGACGAGATAACACTAGCCTCTACCAGGCTTCGGGAGGCGGCTGGAAGAGTTGAAATTGGCCAAATAGAGAGATACCACTAGCCTCTACCAGGCTTTGAGAGGCGGCTGGAAGAGTAGAAATTGGCCAAATAGAGAGATAACACTAGCCTCTACCAGGCTTCGAGAGGCGGCTGGAAAGAGTAGAAATAGAGAGATATAACATGCGAAGGGAGTTGGTCCGCTAGAGAGTACAGTTTGCCGCACTCGGTAGCCTGGTAGAGGCCAGTATAGTACCGGCCGGCTGTCTTCTCTAGATGTATACACACATGGGTTCTGGTTGGTTTATTGCTTGAATGATATTCTGCGCTGAGATAGATCTTTTTGTTAGAATAACGAGGGTGTTACTTTTATACTGTTTGAGTCGTAGCGACCCCCAACAGGCTTAGGGTGCGGCAAAATATACTGTCCAGCGGACCCTTGGCATGTTATCTCTCTATTTGGCCAATTTCTACTCTTCCTTTCCGGCCGTCTCCCAAAGCCTGGTAGAGGTTATTGTTATCTCTCTATTTGGCCAATTTCTACTCTTTCTGTCCAGCCGCCTCCCGAAGCCTGGTAGAGGTTAATGTCACATCTCTATTTGGCCAATTTCTACTCTTTTTGTCCAGCCGGCTCCCGAAGCCTGGTAGAGGCTAATGTTATCACTCTATTTGGCCAATTTCTACTCTTTCTTTCCAGCCGCCTCCCGAAGCCTGGTAGAGGTTAATGTCACATCTCTATTTGGCCAATTTCTACTCTTTTTGTCAAGCCGGCTCCCGAAGCCTGGTAGAGGCTAAGAGCTTCGTGTGAGTCTCCCAGTGTTGTTAATCTCGTTCTGGAATGATCGCGACCTTTGCGTGATCCACCAGTAGACGCACCTGAGTGTAAATTAAACTTTTAATACCTTCGTGTGGGCATTGATATTGTAGATGTACATGTATAATTCCCGTTAGCCGGCGCGTGCTAGATGCAAAGACCAAAAGGGCACACGGTTGGCTACCAGCAAAATACCTGGGAATTATTTTGCTTCTCCACCAATGGATTTCGTTCTTACATCGGTAGGACTTGCTAGTGGATACCCCAGCTTGCACGAGAGTGTTTTACCCTCCCAAGAATTTCTCAGAAAATTCTGTGTTGGCCTTTTACCGACTGCAGAAAGTTGATCTGTCTGAATCCCACCCAAGAGAGCGCATATGAACTTTAATATGCGGACGGGGAGCATTTCCAAACACCGATGACATAGCTGGAAGCCCACGATGGGTCCGTACGTACTATGCAGGCAAGGTTGAAGTTAATTTGGCAAGGTTACGTACATGCCATGACTATTTAGATTGAGACGAATGACTCTGGTTTCCGTTTAAAGAAAAAGCAGTCGGGATGACCTCTCAGCAAGAGAAGTGATTTATTTTCATCAGAAGCTGTGTCATACGTCGTTGACCTTTTGTGATCACCACAACAGTTCTGATTGGAAGCTGAAGATTGATATCGTTCCTCGGAGGAAGCGAGCGGCCCAGTCTGAAGTTGAAGTCGCCTACACACTGCCTGCCCGCGGCATCCGGCACGATTACAAGGTCAAGTTTAAGTTTACTGAAGCAGCTGTTTACCGTATAGAGGAGAACCTTACTCACTGTCCTTTGGGAGAACGCTGCCTACTTAGTAATGCCAGCTGTGAACTCGCGAGGCTTGCAGTGAGAGAGAAACTGGATACATTTGCGTAGGGCAGAACCTCTACAAGCCTTCCAGGCAGTCTGGCTACGATCACTGAGAAACGAGCAGCAGATGTTTTGATCAGCTTCGCCGTCTGAGGAATTACTACGCACAAGGCCGCTGACGTCTTATAACAGTCGCGACTCGGTGTTTAAGTGAGGAAAACACCGTTGCTTAAAGTAGGAGGGACCTTGGAACAAGGAAGTATTCGGCTGTCTGACTCAGAGGCGGTGTGTCACTGGTCCAAACCACGCCGTCGGAGCTCTTAAAACCAAGCCTGTATATCTTTATCGTCCACACAAAGATGTCGGGACTGATCATGAAGCCTACAGCTACAGAGGGAGAGTTTCCTACCGTTATCGTGACTTTGATCGAGATGAACGGGACATTTGCCGATAATGAGACCGCTGGACTCAACAACAACGTTCTTTTCGCGTCGGATGGTCTGTCCGCAGCGTTCCAGATGTTCTACCTGGTCCTGGCCATGACTCTCTGTGTGGTTGGCAACATGGCGGTCATAATTGTTGTCGCGTACGACAAGAAGTTACGGAAACCCGGGAACTATCTACTCTGCGGGCTGTCGTGCGGGGACATCGTGCAGAGTCTCATCTTCGTCCCGACAGCTCTCAACGTTCTCACGCGAGGGCTGGATCACGTCCCGACTCCGGCCGTGTGCGTGTTCCAGGGCGCGCTGTTCCAGGTCGCCTGCGTGTTCTCCCTCAACGCGCTCAGCGCGATCGCTTTCGACCGCTACCAGTTCATCTGTAATCCACTCCACTACCAGACCAAGATGACCAAAGGAAAGATCGCGGGCATGCTGGTCGTATGTTTGATGTTAGGAATCGTGGCCGGCATCGCGCCCTACATAGAGGGGCAGACGTACGAGTACATGCCGGGGTATCTCATGTGTCGGTACCGCGGCTCCTTAGGGGCAGACAGAGTCATCATGACTGTTTGCTGCTTCATCCCTACAGTCGTGATCATGACTTACGTCTACGGGAACATCTTCAGAGAAGCGCGGAAACACCAGAAGCGGCTGCGGCAAAACTCGAACAAGTCTTCCCCGCAAGAAGCCGAATTCCGCCGGGGACTGAAAACAGCCGTTACGATAGGCATCGTGTTCGTTATCTTCTGGGTCAGCTGGCTTCCCTTCCTTGTCACAACAATCTACTTAAACTACAAGGACAACAAGGACCTGACTACAGTAGAGTGGTTAGCGCAGCGGATTTCTCCAATGGTGTACATTGTATCCACCTTCACGAACCCGATTATATATTGTTTCAGAAACAGGACTTTTCTTAAAGCGTTGTGCAAACTCGCGGAGAAGACTTGCGGGAGAAAGAAAGACAGTTTCATGTTGGACAAACGTTTGTCTATTAGAATGAAACAAAGGAAACTTCCAGCGAGATCACTTTCTTCGGAAATGAGTTGAGTTTCTATCTATTTACGTTGTACGTTGTAGGCTTTCAATGTTGTAATTACTTCTTTCTCTATGTTACACGATAGCATACTTAGTGAAATATATATTTTTTGTTACCAAGATTATCCAACACAAGTGAAAAACGTATTTGTGAATATTTTGAAGCACAGAATTTCTTCAGAAATGAGTTGAGTTTCTGCCTTTACGTTAATGTTGTAGTTGCTTCTTGCTCTGTTTGTTATACGATAGCATACTTAGTGAAATAGATATATTTTGTTACCATGATGGTCTTTAAATAAGACAGCTAACGCACAAGTGTTTACAGCGCTTTTACGTTGTAGACGTGAAATGTTGTAATTACTTCTTGCTCTGTTACGCGATAGCATATTTTGTTAAATATATACTTTCTTGTTACCAAGATTGTCTAACACACAAGTGAAAACGTATTTGTGAATATATTTTGAAGCATAGTATTATGACATAAAGAATTGCTAGTGCTAATGCCATTTTAATTTTTATGTACATGTTTTATCAAACATGTACATGTTTTTATACAAGTATTGTCATCAAACTGCAGACACTGTTAACAACAAACTTAATTGTAAACCGAGAGCTCTAATACGGATATGTGTTGACTACATGTGTTGTTGTTTGTCTTGATATATTACTCCGAACGTGATCAGACAACTGGTTTGTCGCCCATTCCGAAAATGTGAATAAAATGTCTCGTGAACTTTACTTCGTGTCCGTGAATTCCAATTATCTTTGCTTCTGCGATAATGTATAATATATACTACATATGCATAAGTTTTATTACTACGTGCCAGGTGTAGCCTGGGTGCCAGACCCAAAGCACGCTAGCGGAGTTAGCCAGCGTGCCTGTGGATTAATATGATTCATGCAAATGACTTTATATGCCTTCCGTAAGTCCTTCCGTAATATGAAGAAACTATATAGCTAATTTTAACCCTGACAACCAGCAATCAAGGATGTTACAGTGGCCCTACTTGTTGCTACCCGAAGGAATTTTGGCGTGACGATACCTTGGCACTCTTTCCTGATCCAACCAAACCTTCATCCCAACCATTTCCGTCACATCATGACCGGATGTTGCTGGTGTTAGGTGGGCGTGGTTAGTAATGAAACACATGGCTTTTATGGTTGCTTGAGTAACAGTTTTTGTAGCGTATCCAAAACCACAGCATGTAGATTTTATGGATGACACCCTCCGCAGAAACCAAATCTAATGCGATAGGGCGTAAAGAAACAAGGCAGGCCAAAAAAAAAAGTTTCCTACATTTTTAGATTTTGACATAATAACCTTGTTAAACAAGAAATGATACCTATATTGGGCTAACTTTACTGCCAACTATTACAACATTCATTTGTCACTAAAACAACTTTGAAAAATAGAAGTTTTCAATTATTGTACAGAGGGTTTTTATTCAGTAGTAATATATAAAAGGAATGAAATACATCACTGCATCAAAGTAAAAGTCAAAACAATAAATCAGAGCCTTGTCTCCTCTCTTCATGTTTATGTGCCATACACGTTCCAGCATGGCAAGGCAATTTGCCCATTTTCGGCATGTTGACCACTGTCAGAGGGCAGCAAAATTCCTTTTTTTTTCCAAAATCAGGCCAGGCTAAAAGTAATGCGCGCGTTGATGTCATCCATAGAATTAAATCGGTGTGGCCTAACTTTCCACTTCCTTGTTTTCCGGAATTCCGGCGTATTTCTGAGT
Organism: Branchiostoma belcheri; assembly: GCF_001625305.1. Classification (NCBI taxonomy): domain Eukaryota; kingdom Metazoa; phylum Chordata; class Leptocardii; order Amphioxiformes; family Branchiostomatidae; genus Branchiostoma; species Branchiostoma belcheri. Next base: position 96,557 of record NW_017803102.1, on the reverse strand, counting down.
CATTCCTGTCCTTCCCGGGTTAGGGACGACGTCATCAATGTAACCTTGAGGCTTCAGGCACACATCTGTTGGCCATTAGCAGTGACAGGACGGGCTATTCCGTGACGTCACCGTCTAAAAATAGAACTGCACTAGGAACCAGGCCGGAAGACTGTGGGATGGGGAATCCTGTAGTTTAATAAAAAAAAGTTACTAGTAATTGCACATTCGTGCCCGGAGGCCAATTGCAAATTACAAAACACAAAAGAGCATTGAAACAGAGTATAAGATAACTAAATCTACATGATGAAGGTAGCTGTCTAGAACTATAACTACATGTATGTCTAAAACTATGTCTGAAGGGTTTGACTTCTCTTCTGTAAACTATGGAAGACGTAATGTCCCACCTTTTCCAAAATTTGTGGGTTTAATGATGTTCAGGGTGTGTAGTTTAAAAGAGAATTTTGTTGAGAAGAGGGCTTCTGTCTTAGCTTATTATCACTAACCCGTTTTCCTAGGAAACCTAACTTACACACGCACTCGTTTACTCTCCAAGCAGAGGTTTGGGGTTATTTTTGGCGTGTTTTAGGCTTTTTTTATCAGGTTTCTCTTTTGCAAAAATGAACTTTTTTTTCAGTTGGGTGGGAAAAAAATTTCATTGCAAAAGGGAAACCCCGATAAAAAAAGCCTAAAAACACGCCAAAAATAACCCCAAACCTCTGCTTGGAGAGTAGCACTCGTTGTCGACATGTCAGGCGATACATGTCCCTCTTCCTTACCATGTCCTAGGGGTGCAGTTGTAAGGATGACCGCTAGGAGCGCGATTTTATCAACTTGAGGATGTTGTTGGTTACGCATCTCTTTGTGGGCTTGAGGTTAAAAAGAGGGCCAATGCTTCCTCCACCATTCCCAATGACTAACTCATAGCAAGGGCAATGTAATTACAAGTCTATATATACTCACAAGTTCCGGACAAGCCGCCCAACATGATGATGATAAATCACTTACAAGTGGTCTCTATAGCCAAGAAGGTTTACTCCTTGCTTCAGCCAGTCCCTTTACTGGCTTCAAGTTCACGAGAACGGAAATTTACGCAGAGAGCATAAATTCTCCTCCTGGACTAAGCAAGCAAACTCCAGTAATAACACATCCAGTCACAACTGCAATGAAGAAACCAGCCTGTTTTTTAGTACTACCTTCAAACTTTATCTCCACAAAATGAGGGATACAAAAAAAGTTTTCCCCTTGATGATTACAATCGTTGATAACTACTTGTATACAACATTACACAAGAAGTCTGGCCACATGGTAGTACTAATGTTAAGTGTAGAAACCTTGGCAAGTTGAAATCCTCACAAAAATGAATCTGTTACGAAGCGTACAATGTCACTGACTACACTGAAAATCCTACGTGTACTGCAGTTACCAAAACTCTTTTCAAAGGTTTCATTAGGCTACACCAATTTGATTTGTTGGTTCTCGAATTTTTTGAAAATATGGTTAACTGGAAAAACCTAAAAAAAGCAAAGTCTGAGGACCAGGTTGATGCCTCGGTGGACTCCATGTTATGTAGTAAATACAGCCATACTCTAGTTTTCTTCCTAGCCCTCTCATCTTATGATGTCCGCTTGCTGTCTTTTGAACTAGAAATGTACAAGAACCAACAAAATGAATTGGTGTGGCCTTACAAAAGAGTTGAGGCGAGCACAGTTCTCTATATATGAATGAAGCACTGAATGTTTTTGTTGTTGTGAATGTCTTCTTTTTAACTATCATGACCGAAAGTTAAAACTTTTGGTCCAACACAAAAAAGTTCTCTCACCTAGAGCTTTCGACCAGTCACTCTGGTCTTCCTCAGTAGACTGACCCAGTGAAGCTTGTCACGTGGCTTCTTTGAAGGGCCCATCACTCTTCATTGAACTGCGACGGGGGCCGACATCATCTACCAGATACCTTTGACCCAGTGTTGACGTCACACTTCNTGTGTGTGTGTGTGTGTGTG
>NW_017803102.1:49332-94555 GCF_001625305.1 Branchiostoma belcheri | reverse complement strand
TTGACGTCACACTTCAAAGAAGCCACGTGACAAGCTTCACTGGGTCAGTCTACTGAGGAAGACCAGAGGGACTGGTCAAAAGCTCTAGGTCAGAAAACTTATTTGTGTTGGACCAAAAGTTTTAACTTTAAACACGTCTTCTTTTAAACTTCTTATGGCAAACAAGATTTGTGCAGCACTCAATACAAACCCCCAGCCAGCGGGTAGACATATTGTAACGTGTCACACAAAACGGGCCCAATCTTCTACCTTCACTATATCATGATTAATACATACATTAGTACCATAATTACAATATCATCATCGGACACAAATTAACAGTCATCTTCACTCCAGTACAATGTGGCTAGCACACTGTTATCTTCAGTCATTTACAGTATTGATTCAGTATATATATTTAATGTATACAACATGTTGAGGAAGTATAATCGTTGTCGGGAAGTTCTGTAGGTTATAAAAACTTCCACCGAAAAAGCATCCGATTGTAAGAAGGAAATATAAAATATTACAAACACTGAGTTACAAATTCTACTCCCAAAATGAGTTACTAACATCCAGTAATAATTCCTGATTAGAACACACTTGTACACACTGTACTTCTTTTATAAAATGCTTCAAGTTTCAGTTGATTATGTTTTATCATGTAGTAGTGGTGAGACTATCAAAGTTGTTTTTTTTCCACATGTTAGTTTTGTAGTACTGCAACAACGAATCGTAGCTTGATGCAGGAAGGTTGATTGAGAAGTTGGCTAAGGCCAAACCAATGTAGTTCTTGGTTCTCGTGCTAAACCCAACAAAAAAGGGCAAAACAAACACACAAAATAAGAAAGTTCATACATGTAATTGTGCTACAACCGTTTTAAGTTTTGAACCGAATCAGAAACCAAACATAATGAATCAAATAAAACACAACTTATTGTAATACATTGCTGAAAACTACAATAAAACCAACCTGGACTCAGTCCCTGGTTTCTGTGTTTTTGTCAGTAAATTTTTCTGGGTACCATCCTCACTAGGTTTTGCCAACTCTACTTGTTGCTACACATTGTTTAAGTAGCCAAATCCTAGGAAGGATGGCAGCCAGTCTAATAATAGTAACAAAACATGAGACAGCTATATAGAAAACATCCCACAAGCAACCACTTTAACTGTCTAGGCCTGAAGGTTTGCAGTTTTCTACTGGTAAAGCCATTCAGCAACCTTAAAACCAAGGAGAACCAAGAGACTACATTAGAATAGCCCATACTAGTAGTGTACTATGTGTTCTCATCATATTATATAACAGTTACTATCTAATGTTGGCAACAACACTCTACTACAGAATGGATCTGAAGCTTCTATCTAAAATATGCCACATACATCAGTCACAGCAAGGTTTAGTTTTACAAATGAGCATCCTTGTTTCCTCATTAAACAAGTTCTTGTAAGTCCTAATCTTGAATGTCATTATTATATACACTGTTTCCATACTAAAATATGCCGTATTAGTAAACTATTACAACTTGGCATGTTACAATGTTGGCAGGGCTATTATACATGATCAAGCAGTTTATAAACGACGGGCACCTTGAAAAGAAAATCATCTGGCACGAAAACAATCCTTCTTCCCTCAATACATTTTGCAAAGTTCCTTACTTCCTTTTCCACAGTGAACGTACTTACATACAACAATGCATTCTTCCAAGCTTCTATTGTACAAACCTCACAATGGATTCATTTCATTTTTACACACTTATCAAAATATACCAACTTGTCAAATCAATATCTCATCTCTCAAATGTAACTTCTCATTTTCAATGGCACAGCCACTTTACATATCTCCCATCATGATCCTTTGCTTTAGAGATTCTTCATTTGCATTTTTCCTTTCTGCTGTGTGAATGTAGGAGTCAGAAGTATGACAGAAAACTATTCTCCTTCTGTAGCCTGCTTGTCTTGACCCTCTGTAGTCTTCAAACCTGCCGGGAAACTATCTGTTCTCGAAGATAACTGCTTCAAATGCTCCGGCCGATATCCTGTGGATGGTAGAGGGAAAAACATGGCATTGACATCTGCAGTACTGATAGAATCTGATAGGTGGAGCTAGTGCTGTGTACCTACTACTACTATACCCAGAGGTTTAGGTAAACTCAAAATACAGAAGGGACTCCAAAGTGAATATTTCCCAATATGCCAAAAATTGCAACAAAAAAAATAACCCAACAAGCAACTGGATATGATTTTGGAAACGGTCAGATGTTTCAGGTAGCATCCACTAGCTTTCGTCAGTGACACTGGAGAGTTTTTTGATCAATCAATAGTTCGTACTTATAAACCTGCCTTTCTAACAACTGTCCAGTGTCACTGACGAAAGGTAGTGGATGCTACCTGAAACGTCTGACCGTTTCCAAAATCATATCCAGTTGCTTCAGTAACTGTTTTTTGGCACATCTTATTACCTGGATGTCTAACCTTCACCGACATAAATGCCCCAATACTTTATCCCCATCTATCAATCATACAAATGTATGAGTGAGAACAAAAAAAACAGATATAATGGTATCCCCACCTGTTCTTGAGTTCGTGGCTGCTCAGAGCTGTTGTCCCATCCTTGGCCACAAACAGTCTCAAACCTTCATCATCTGTGAAAATGTTTAATAAAGTCAAAAGCTGATATATAGCTGATATATTATTAATTCCTCAAGCTAACCGACATCTAGCACACTGCCGCCATCTCTCAGTAAGACATCTGGAGCCGCATAGTTCCTGTTTAGAACTTTTATCTAGCCTGCCACAAAGTGTTATGCTAAATATGTGAACATTTTATAGTGAGGAAGAAGAAAAAGAAATGCTGGTATTACAGCCTGTGTGAAGGAACAGATGCAGTACTGATAGCATCTGATAGGTGCAGCTAGTAAGCTGTCACCCGCACACCTTCAGATGATACAGACTATAAATGTGAACATTTTATAGTGGGGAAGAAGAAAAAGAAATGCTGGCATCACAGCCTATGTGCAGGAACAGATGCAGTACTGATCTGATCTGATAGGTGGAGCCGCTACGCTGTCGTCCATTGTAGTGGTTGGGCCAGCTATTCTCTTTTCACAGCCAAGGGCTGAATTGTGGAGCTTACAATTATTGGAGTTTAATTGCAAGGGTCTGGACATTCTGCGCTAACTCAGGTGACTTCAATACGACCCCAGGTGCAGCTATAGGACTGTAAGGTTTGAACCACTCACGCCGGGAAGGTCCCCTAATCTTTTCGATAAGTGCGGTGGGTTCACGTACCTTCCGTGCTCATGTCAGCGCTGAAGTCCTGTGACTGCAGAATCTGGTTGACGACGTCGTCTGCGTCGATTCTGGTGTCGTCCACTCTTCTCTGCTGGTTTGCCTCCTTATGCTTCTGTATGCGGGAGACAGGATGATATTTTGAGTTTTTACATGGTGTTGTTTTTATGCGCAGCCACCAGAGAATTTGCTACGCTCTCTATATAGTATGTATTGTGGAGGCATAGCGGGGCTGTGCACCTTATGAAGTACTGTATCAATAAAATGATTATGATACTAAAAAATGTCTTTCAGGTACACATCCAATGTTCAAATGGTACTGTCAATATTATTAATGTTCACTGTATTAAAAAAAAGTGCCAGTAATGGTTTTTAGTATAATATTACACTAGAGTGTACATTAATTTTGTGCCAAAAAACGTGCAATTTCTACCACAAAAATGAAAATTTAGGAATAGGAAAAGACAAAAAATATTGTGTTAACACCATCTTTATTGCACATCCTCCTGTGAGCTTGCAACCCGCTTATTTCACATTACACATGAACTTGTAGTTATAACACCACCACTGGTAAGGCAGGATTAGTGAACTTAGTCCTCTTGTCACTACTAGATAGACAGAAACCATGAACATGGTGAGCCTTGGTGCATGAACCAGTGCAGATCACCAGTCGAGCCAGCCGAGAAGCACCACCGATGATAACAAACACTCATAATTCTCACAATGTCGTGTTGCTGTCTGCAGACTGTCAGCAGCAGCCGGTCAGCACCTACCCTGCGCACCGGAGCCTTGGGCGTGGTCCCCGCCGTCTCCGCGGTGAGGGTGTCCCCGCTCGCGCAGGTCTCGGGAAGACTGCTACTGCTGGAGTACTGGCCAGAGCTACTGTGGCTGGGGTTTCTGCGGAATTCAAGGCAAGATAACAATCATAAATGATTACTGTACGTACAAAGAACTTTCTATGCTTAGGACTCAGCACATACGAGAAAGAGTGTGGGAAGGTCAAACACACAGCACTACCAGAGGACTAGCCCCCTGCTGTAGTGCCCTGCACAACTCTGTGTCGCCCGAGGGCTACGGAAATGGACATGGGCACCACCCTATGCTCTGCATAGAGCACGGGAGACCTTTCACAAAAGAACAGTTACTGTAGTGGTCACAGGACCATTCCTTGGGGAACACTTAAAGTTACTTTAGCCTGAGCCACTGACACAGGTCTTTGGAAGACTGCTGCTACTGTGGCTTGGGTTTCTGAGAAGGCAGATGATGTACATGATAGTAATCAGTAGTGGTCCCAGGATTATTCCTTGGGGAACATTTAAACCTACTTTAGACAGAACTATTGCCAGTATCTTTGGAAGACGGCTACTGCTGGAGTATTGGCATGATATGAGCTACTGTGGCTTGGGTTTCTGGGAAAGGCAAGATAACATAATTGAGCCTATATGTATAAAAGGCACAGAAGTGGTCCAAAGAGCCTTCCTTGGGGAACACTTAAACTTACTTAGGCAGACCCATGCACTTTCGAAGACTGCTTTGAGTTTCTACATGGCAGTAGAAACTGTCATTATCATAAGTATTTCTGATCATTCACCTACAAACTTAGGACAGTGGTGGTCTCAGGACAGTTCCTTTGGGTATATCTAAAGCTACTTGAGCCAGAACCATTGGCACATGCAGGTCAGTGGAAGACAGCAATAGCTAGAATACTGGCCTGAACTACATGTACTGTGGCTTGGGTTTTTGCATAGGCATTAGAGACTGTCATCATCAATAACATTGCTGATCATTTATGTACTACAAAACGTACAGTAATGGTCCCAGGACTATTCCTTGGGGAACATTTGAAGCTACTTTAGCCAGCACCACTGGCATAGGTAGTACTAACCTCTACTATTATGGCTTGAGTTTTTGCATTGGCATTAGAAACTGTCATAATTAATAACATTGCTGATCATTTATGTACAAAAGGAACAGTAATGGTCCCGGGACAATTCCTTGGGGAACATTTAAAACTACTGGCACTGGCCAATGTAGTACTGACCTAAAGTACTGTGGCTTGGGGTTTTGCATGGGCATTAGAGACTGTCATTATCACTAACACTACAGATCATTTTTGTACAAAACGTACAGTAATGGTCCCAGGATAATTTCTTGGGGAACACTTTATTTTAGCCAGAACCTCTGTCACAGGTTTGATGAACACAGGCCAGTGTGCTTCTGTGGGAATAACATATTAACTGTTCTAAAGTACAAAAGGGACAGTTAAGTGGTCCCAGGCCTATTCCTCTGTTATTTCAGCCAGACCCACTAGTAGTATAACCTTACCTTACATACACTATACTACACTATAACCTTACCTGAAGTGGCCAGGTTCAGTATAACTGGAGGATCGTGAATGTGTGCTGCTATAGTCGGAGGCCTTGGACTGTTGGCTGGCATAGCTGGAGTTTCTGGAACAATGTATACTACACTATACTACACTATAGCCTTACCTTACATACACTATACTACACTATACTACACTAGCCTTACCTTACATACACTATACTACACTATAACCTTACCTTACATACACTATACTACACTCTAACCTTACCTGAAGTGGCCAGGTTCAGTATAACTGGAGGATCGTGAGTGTGTGCTGCTATAGTCGGAGGCCTTGGACTGTTGGCTGGCATAGCTGGAGTTTCTGGAATGGCCCATTTCAAACACGTCCTCTGACAACGGGCTCTGCTCATGCTCATCGCTACTGGGAGATACCAAACCTGCAGTGGGGTAGGGGATAAACATGAGTGATGTACATAGGAAAGCTTTATACAAGGTTTAAAATCAACATACAAATGTATAAGGAATCTTATGATATTTTAGTAAATGTGATAACATGGCAGATAAGTGACGCTTCTAGTACATTTACAGACATACGACCAGAACTGTTTTTTAGTCATCTCCAAATACATAATAGACATGAAACAGTTTTAAGATTGGGAAGAATTTGCCTGCATTAAATTTGATTGAAGGAAGATTAGTGATTGGTAGACTGAAAGAATCATTGAATGAAGGATTGAATGAATGAATGTTTGATTGAATGCATGAATGAGCTGTAAGGTCTTGTAGTTCTTTCATCCCTACATGAATGAATGAAATCATTCAGGGCTCTAAGCTCGAGTTCTTCCTATCTGAATATGTGGGGGCGATTTTACTTATCTGAGGTGAGTACACTGGGCCAATTTTATGAGTGGTTGAATGAATGAATGGTGAAATGAATGAACAAACAAGTTCTAAGCCCTACCTGATGTGAGTACACTGGGGCAGTTTTATGAGTGGTTGAATGAATGAATGAATGAAAGAATGAACGAATGAGAACTAAGCTCTAGTTCTCCCCCTACCTGAGGTGAGTACACTGGGTCGGAATGAATGAATGATAGTTAAATGAATGAATGAATGAGCTCTAAGCTCTAGTTCTCCCTACCTGATGTGAGCACGCTGGGTCGGTTTTTCCTGGGCAGACTGCCGAAGCCGCTGCTGCCCGAAGCCAGACTCCCGCCACCGTCGTCAGCCTTACAGTCCAGCTGTAGACTGACATCCATCCGCTCTCCTGGCAGCACCATCTGTTTCATGTCTGGTCTGTAGGGCAACACAAAACTTACAGTTACATGTACATCATCTAACTAAGGTACAGTCCAGCTGTAGACTGACGTCCATCCTCTCTCCTGGCAGCACCATCTGCTTCATGTCTGGTCTGTAGGGGCAACACAAAACTTACATGTACACATGTACATCATCTACACATACATACATCAGTACACATACATGTACATCATCTAACTAAGGTACAGTCCAGCTGTAGACTGACGTCCATCCGCTCTCCTGGCAGGACCATCTGTTTCATGTCTGGTCTGGAAAGATCAGAGAACAGGTAGTTGATTAAAACTCAACTTTCATTTTGAGGTAGCTGCCTTCAACTAGCTGAAGATTCTGTTGCCTAACACACACACTCACACACACACACACACACTCACACACACACAGGGGGTCAAAATCTGATCATTTTAAGGTCTCATCAAGACCTACCCACCTACCAAGTTGATAATCCATCCGTAGCTTCTTGAGTTATGGATGCTAAAGCTATGCACACAGACAGACACACACACACATACACACACACAAACACACAGTAGTAAAGTAGCCTTAGGTAGGGTAGGGACAGTGGGTTGTTAAATTCACTGTATCTAAATTTGGGCAGTGGTAATACAAAGAGCCCATCCCTCTCCTTTTCATTGCTTTTACAAGTTGATCTACCAGACTGGACATCATTGCATCTTCCATAATCCCAATCGGTAGGGTAAAAAAAAGGTTGTCCAATACTAGTCTTACATGTAGGTGGGACAGTGGGTTGTTAATCCACTCAGTGTCTAAATTTAGACAGTAGTAATAGAAAAAGCCCATCCCTCTCCTTTCATTGCTTTTACAGGTTGATCTACCAGTCTGGACATCTATGCATGATTCCCATTCCCAACTAGTACAATCGAAAAAGAAGGGTAAATGCAGTATGAAAGCCTTTGGTAGGGACAGTGGGTTGTTAATCTACTGCGTCTAAGTCTAAATTTGGGCAGGCAGGTAATAGAATTTTAGTGGAGCCCATCCCTCTCCTTTCATTGCTTTTACACGTTGATCTACCAGTCTGGACATCTCTGCATGACTCCTATTCCCAGTTTAACGGCCATCTTCTCACATCCCATTAACAACTGCAGGACTCCTTAACGGTGGAGATAGGAAACCATCCATCATTGGGCCCGATCAATACCTGAGAACTCTCTGAGTCAGACTACTGTCTAACTTACACTGTCCACAAAATCACTGAAGAAAACCCTAACTGAACAACATGCATTATTATGAAACCTCTAGAACAAATATTCTTTTATTATTAGGGATTGAAATTCATTTTTGGGAATTGGGTGCACAAAAATTGTCTAACTTACAAGTGTTGCCCACAAATTTTTATCACCGCAAACCCAAGGCTTTAAACATGGAATTATGAAACCTCTAGAACATATTGTTTTATTATACTTTTCAGTTTCCATCAATAAAATCTGTTCAAAAAGGGCTAAAAAAAGTCTGTAAATGTCAGGTACACCGGCCATTTAAGGTACATTCTTGTACCTGATTATTCAAACTCTAAAGGTTTTATTTAGTCTTTTATAAGTCCTTCAGACTGAACAATATACTAGTCTACACACCTTGCTGTTACTGAAGATACATAATGACTGTATCATTATGTACAGTATACAAATTTACATGATTTATCAGTCAACAGATTATTAAATTTCATAATTTTTTGCTAGTCAAACATCAACTGAGTCAGCATCCAACTTCTGCACACGTTGAATACAGTCATGAGCACAGATGCTACAGATGCTAAATTACATCTCAGTAAAATCCCTTAATTTATGACCCCGCAATTTACCATCATCATTTCCTTAATAACACCCCTTAATGCCTGCTATAATGTACAGTATTAATGATCAGAACATTCCAAAAACAGGGCATTAACCACAGTAATGGCACCTTTCTGTAATCACTTTATCCCGACGTACAACAGATTTAATCTAAACATGTCTAAATTCTGGCAATGTCTGCTAGCAGATCACAGAATTCATTAGAGCCTAGGCCTAAAAAAAAATGTTGTGCTAAAATCCTGTTTCCCGACCAACTCTAGAAAAAACTGCTGACCCTACAATTTTTCTTGTGTGGACCCCTGCAAGGGACATACCGTGTAATTTTTTTAAGCTGATCAACCATTTCTAGCTCCATGCTCTGACACCTGGGTGATGAAACGCTGTACAATTGGGTTTCCAACATTGACAATGAAAATGTAAGTGTCATCATGCAAGTTTTACTTTTTAAACTGTATACAAGAATACGTTGGATCACTCTAGAGATTGCCAAAGTCAAAAAATTGCCAAAAACAAGAAAGAAAAAAAGAAGATAATCCCTACCTACCAACCCTAATTATTCAGGACTGAAACAGGAAACACAACATTTTTCCCTAGGCCCTACATGTAGAGGGATTATTTAGCATGCTCAGCAAGGGTTGGATTAATAGAATAAAGAGTACAGAGGTCCTACTTCATTAAGGGTACCAATTAACCCTTACTGACACTTAAATCCCATTTTAACTTTATCGCAATCAAAAACAACAACGACATGCGAAGGGCCAAAAGGTCAAAGTAATCACTTGCAAAACCAGGACAGACGCATGAATTATAAATAGACTGAAGTCTTCATTGCATTTATGAAGTCTTTTTTGTTCGTTTTATGTACATATCCAAAATAATCTTGAATTATTCAACATGTAAAAGGCTACACAAGTTCATATCTTCTAGTACTGACAACAAGACAGCTTTTTTGTCACAATTAGTAGGCTTAGTATCTTCAATTAATATCAAATACTGCAGATAAATGTACAAGTCATTTTGTCATAAGTAGAAGAAAACTAAAAGTACTTACGCTTTGAAGCAGGGGTCCCCAGACAGTAGAGTCATTGCTATGTTCACCTGTAGTAACACAAAGTAAACAGTTCCTATATATTAATAACTATGACAATGTAATGCAATATGCACTGAAAACACAAAACTAAAAATGAAAACTGCAAAGATTTTGATATACATGTAAGAAGTTATAATTGTGGCGTCGTGTGGTGTAGTGGTACATCACTGGACTATGAAATGGGGAGACCCGGGTCCGATTCCGGGTCGTACCCGAACAAGTCCGAACATGCGCCCCGACGTTGTACCCTTGGGAAAGGTACTTTACACGACTTTCCTCACCTCACTCAGGTGAAAATGAGTACCTAGCTTCGGCTAGGGACGTCCCTCGGATAGGACGTTAAATGGAGGTCCCGTGTTTGGGAACGCCACACCCCACGCACATTGAACCCACCACACTTATCGAAAAGAGTAGGGGACCTTCCCGGTGTGAGTGGTTCAAACCTTACAGTCTGGTCTCGGGTTTGACATCTTTGAAAAGGTGATAGTCACCTGTTATGTCAAGCCTTCCACAAATGTGGTAAATTGTCATAAATAAATGAATAAATAAATAAATAAATAATATTATGTCAAATTGTGGGTATTATGTTGATTCGAAAGTTGAGGGCCAATGTCTATTATCATTGGTTTATTTATTCGTCATACATGATTGTATAATACAGTCAACAAATATGGTTGACTGAATTGAGTGATCTTGGGCACTACAGATACAAACAACTTTCTTTATCGACCATATCGTTTATGCCTTCAAAATCCAATACAATATATATATATATATATATAATTCTACCTACAGTAATTATGCATCACATTGCGCTTGAGTGCTTTCACAGCAAACTAACACCAAGAAGACCTCCTTTTGATTTTTAACTGTAAAGTTAAATCCACGTGAAAATAAGTGAGTTAACAGTAACCAATTCCCATAGAAAACCCTGTCCGTTGTTCTGAATGATTCAGCAGCTCTGCTTTGACCTCTGCCATCAACAATTTAGAAGGCCTGTACAAATTGACCAACAAATCAAAGGATTTAACAGAACAACCTCATTTCGTTCGTACGGTCTAGCCTACATCTCATGACAACCACTCAGTGGTAGGCACTTAGACTTTATTACTTAAAAAATCAAAGAAAAAAACAACTCAGAGCTCAAAACTTGCCTTTCTGGATGGAAAATTTTCTGACATTTTATGAATTTTTAGGGGGATCGAATAAACAGATCTTAGAAAAAATGTCATCCATGAAAACGGGGTTACCCAAGAGCAATATCTCTAAATCCTTTTTCCAAAATAAATATGAAAAATTACAGAAAAACCAAGTCAGAGCTCTAAACTTGCCTTTCCTCACGGAAAATTATCTGACGTTTTATACATTTTTACTTTAGAGAGGTCAAAATGATCTTAGAATTTAAAGAAATGAGTGTCATCCATGGAAAAGGGGTTACTCAAGAGCAATGTCTGTAAATCCTGTAATGTCTGTCTGTCTGGGTCAATGCACCATGGGATTCATTTTCCAGATTGTGGGGGAAAGATAGTTGGCACGACATCGCCATAGTTACGGCCTCTGACCTATTTTTCATGTCTGTCAGGGACGACATTTCCTGAGAGATACTTAGTTAACAGCTGGGACTGAATCTAGATCTGTACAAGGCAATTTTCTTAATGGCTCAGGCTCAAAAACTTTCAAAAGGGTGACCAAAAGTTTTAATAAATTCTATCTTGAATTGGAATTGCTAAAAAAAACTGGTATTAGACCTGTACCATGCCATGGTGTTTGGAAAATGCCCTATAAATTATGTAGTAAAATACATTTTTTCTTCAAATGAAAATTGCTTCACATCTTTTCCTGAAAGATGTAATGTACCTTAATCAATCAAAATTCAATGATGGTAATTTCAGAAAATGTTGCCACAATTCAAACTGCATTTCAGAACGAGCATTAAATTTTAATACCTTATAAAAAAAATAGTCAAGTGTCTTCCCCTGTAATCTCATTGGTATGGTCCAAAGTTTAATCCAATTTCCTATCCACATGTGTGTCTGACAAGTAGACAACTGAGTTGAAGATGTCAGTGTGAGATCCAGGTCACACTGGGAGAGTTATGGCAGGGCTCGAAATACTGGGTGCACGTTAAGTGCCAAATATTTTTGTAGGTACAGTATTTTCAGGTATTCAATGTATAATAGTATACAGGATATTCTTGGAATCTAAGTGTCAAAAATATAATAAAATCTTTGCTGTAGTTCTTGTTTAAGATTTTGAAGTTAGCTCCCAATTCAGATTCAAGCTCAGAGAAGAAGAGCAGTAAGGTCTGTAAAATAGGTTTTGTTTCAAATGGTGCACCCCAAAATTTTTGGTGCACCCAACTTTTTTAGGTTGGGTGCACCTATTCCCAAAAATGAATTTTAAGCCCTGGTAATTCTGACAAGTAGACAACTGAGTTGAAGATGTCAGTGTGAGATCCAGGTCACACTGGGAGACTTATGACCTAGTCCTACGGGAATCATTACTCACTCCACTGGGGAAAATAAGAAAATCAAATTAAGATGATTAGATCCAAGCCATTACTATTAGTTCTGCCCTGTAGTTACTCCACTTTCGGATAGCTCTGTGACTTGAAGGCACACTAAGTAGCCTGGGGATAACTGCATTATGTACAAATTTATGTATTTCATGGGAAGTCAAAGTTATTATTGACCATGTAAATTTTGATGTTGCATATGTGTTTTTGTATGGGGGGGGGCAACTTGTAAAGGTGCGTATGCACCTGTTTTGCCCTCCCTTTCACTTTGTGAAAAATTGAAATAAACAATAAACAAATACACAAAGCATTTAAGCGAAAATGATTTAAATTTTAGTTATTTACATTTTATGTTCACAAATATCTCTGTATATGCATTTTCCAGATACGTGTAAATGTAGGTGTTGGCTATATAACCTGTAAACATCATGCACATTACTACAAAATATCTGCAGATTCCCAAGTTACCATTTTGAGCCATTCCGCGATATTACATACATGAAGCTGTGCACATAATATCAAATTTCTCTATCACAAATGCCATCTGCAGTGCAGTTTAACACCCAGAAATGGTACATTTGGCACGGCCTGCTGCACAAATGTAGGTCTGAGCATTGACTGAGCCATCAGTGGAATGTGGTAACCATTTATACAGACTGGGAACGGGTAGTTTGGCATGATGCCTTCATACCTGACTGTCTGTAGGCTCACATGGTACTGATAGATACACGTATGGAGGATTGGACTGGCCAGGAGGTTAAGTCATTGTCGGAATGCATGTGTGGAATATTGCATATACTGGGGTACTGTACATTATGTACATGCACAGATTTGGTGATGAATTCAAACAGTCATCCAAAAGTTTTGCCAAAAAACAGTTATCCAAGCAACAGAATATGATTTTGGAAAACGGTCAGAGGTTTCAGTACCATCCACTACCTTTCGCCAGTGACACTGGAGAGTTGTCAGAAAAGCAGGTTTATAAAAGCACGAACTATTGAAAAAGTTTACTCTAGATTTTTTTTTGCACAACAACTGTAACAGGTACAATGTATGTACATCAATCATACATGTCACTTTTATATCAGATCTAGAGGTCTCAAGTTCGATTCCCGCCTGCGCAGGAGACAATGTGGATTTGATAAATGTCTCACATGACCTCCTTGGCTAGCAGTGACGTCATAAAAGGGTTCTCGCCAGATTAGATTGGGCAGCCTTAAACACTTTACCTGTCCGAATAAGACGGACAGTCTGCCATGTTTTCTGATGAAAAGCTGCTTAATTTAAACCCTGTCATCCTGCAGCCACAGTAAGTGGAGCTTAAAGACAGTCCCATCCCTGTCCAAATTAAGTACATGTCTGAGTCTGGAGCTTTGCCAGCTTTAGTGATCGCCTTACATACTGTACATTTGGAAATTTTCTAGTGTTCGTAGTTTTCAGGGTAATCTCTCATGGCAAATTCAGACATAACAAGCAGAAACATTTCTTTGCTTTTTGTCTCATTTTTTCATTCTCATTCTCATTTTCTAATTAAAATTGTTCCAACTGCGAACTTTAAGATACCACAAGGTTCGAATCTGTTTTGAAATTTTCGCAAAATTTCTCAGCATTTTTTTTCCGGGTGAATTCTCACGGTAAATACAGATATCACAAGCAGAAATGTTTGTTCTCCATTCCATTCTGTTTCCGTTATTTGTATAACCAACCGTGAACTTAAAGAAATGCCACAAACTTGTGATGTTTCCACTGCTGTAAAATCAAACACATTTACAGTAGTCTATTCTCCCTGGCTAAGCACTATAATCTACCATTTATGTTATCAAAACCCCATTTTCACTCTCCAACCCAAATCTTTCACTTCTATAAATGCTAGAATTGCTGGCATTATAGACCTTTCTCACTGATGGCCTTGAATTCAGCCCATTTGTTGCCACTTGAGCAGAAATAAGGGTAATGTAATTTTTCCAGGATGGGTTTAAGTGGTTCTTAAGTCCCCACTTACAGATCAGTATCAGGGCTTTAGTTATACATCATTCTGTCTGATTATAAAGGCTTTGCAAGGAAAGCTATCTGAGGGCTTCTTTACTGTGGTATCTACAAGAAAGGGGGTACACTAGGAGGGAGTGCAACAGTGCCACAAGAAGCAAGAATAATTGGCAGTTCTGTGAATAGTTTCATCAGGTTGGTAATTTAAGTCACAGAGCAATACACCAGTCAGAATTGCCCTGAGGAAGGTGGCAGACAGTACAGTCACTGAAACGTCGGCTGAATAAAAGACTTGGTTGTGTAAAAAGAGTCTCTTTACTCAATTGGAAATTCTATATCTCTCTAATGTTTTCAGTGAAAACATTTCAACATTTTTTAATTTGGTTTTGATATTTCTTTCTGATTGAATAAAAATGTTGGCCAGGGCTGTATTTCCTTTGAAATGTCACAAATTTAATCTTCTTTTCATCATCATCATCATGCCTCCGGATTATACTAATCCAGTGAGGTACACTTGATAAAGTTACTCCAGTATGTCCTATCTCTCATAGCAGACACAGATTTTGTAGCCAAAAGGCAACCTTAGCAATTTGATGGTAAAGAATAGCTAATATAGTACGTAGGTGATTTTACTTGCTTCAAGGTAAAATTATCTATAGCATCCTTTACAGTTACAAAGACTTTCAGATTTAACCTTTTATCTTCCATAAAACAAATCTAAGTGGATATTGATTGATCAAATAACTAGTCTCTTTCATACCAGATGTAGAAGAAATCTCCTTATACTCAGTTTAAGTTATAGAATCAATATCAAATCAGCACGGCATTGATTTTCTGTTACCTTTCTGTACCTCAACAGCTCTAGGCAACCTGAGGCTGCATTGTGTATTCACAGTGTGTGGTTAAATGTTGCACATAGGTGTCCTTTGCAATGCACCAAAAAGCAGTTACTCAAGCAACTGGATATGATGATGATTTTGGAAACGGTCAGACGTTTCAGGTAGCATCCAGTACCTTTTGTCAGTGAATGAAAGACCAGGAGAAATGCAAGTCTTTCAGTCACTGACGAAAGCTAGTGGATACTACCTGAAACGTCTGACCGTTTCCAAAATCATATCTAGTTGCTTGAGTAACTGCTTTTTGGCGGATTTTCTGTTACCTTTCTGTACCTCAACAGCTCTAGGCAAGCTGAGGCTACATTGTGTATTCATAGTGTGTGGTTAAATGCTACATATAGGTGTCCTTTGCAATGATACCCTTATCTAAAGTAACAGTTTTCCATGGAGGGTTTTGTGGCATTAACGGTACTAGAATTGCTGTCATAGCTGGAATACCTGAGTGATGCTTGCTTTCTTGTGTATACTGTAAATCTGGAGTTTATTTCTCTGCTTTTTGCTGTGACTACTTCATGAAATCATTGTACAAATTGGTTAAAAATTCAACACACAAAGTTCATATCTTCATACATGCACATAAAAAGCATGCCAACTGGTGAAAAAACTTGTCAAGGTAGTGTATATGTAGTTACATTTATATTATTACCTGTCCTTGGTGCTGAAATGGTTTTCTGAACGATTCTGAACTACATATATACCTGGTCCAATGCAGCAAAGTATTGTGAGCTACAGCTGTGAATATACTGACACAACTGATCACAATACTCTGTTGGAGGTCACTGATAACTTGTTAAGGGGGCGGAGTTACAAGTATTTTACCTGTCCTTGGTGCTGAACTGGTCTTCTGAACAATATATGTACATACCAATGCAGCAAAGGGATTGTGAGACACAGCTGTGAACGTACAGACACAAGTCACACAACTGATAACTTTAAGGTAACATTTGCAAAGCAAATGCATAATGTTAACCTTCACATATGGTCTGCTCTGTTAAAAATTCTTACTCAAACACATTTATATAACATTATATGGTGACAGGAGTCTAAATCCCTCCTGCTATAAAACTGCAACATGATAACCCAACACTAGTTACCATGGTGATAGACTGTCTAGTTCAAGTCATTGACCGTTTTGTGTTTGGAGAAGAGCAAACTGAGCAAAAACAATATTTTCCTGTGTTGACTTCCTTGGAGTACTAAGCCTTACCTTGAGAATGGAGTTGTCCTGTCTGTGTTTCGAGTCGTACCCCTCCAGCAGGTACCTCCTGGACGTGGTTCCTGAACCAGCAAACTCACCCAGGTTTACATCTACGAATCCCAGCTGGAATAAACAACAACAATAAACAACAACAATAAATAACAACAATAGTTACTATGTTTTATTTTTCTAATGCCGACATGTAATCACAAGACGTGGTGATGGCACACTCTTATATTAATACTGCCGCCAACACAGGGGACAATGCAATACTCATTTTCATTTGGGCGAAGTGAGGAAAGTGACGTGTAAAGTGCCTTTCCCAAGGGCACAAGATCGGTGGCATGTCAGGACTCGAACCCGGGACCTCTTGGTTCCGAGTCGAGTACTCTGCTGTTATGCCACGCGACCCCACAGTTACTATTTTGGAGAAGGTTAGACATTAAGGTACACAATTATTAAGTCAAAAGAAAATTCAAACTCTACAAGTACTACTACTGGATAAATTATGGAATTTTCCGGAATTGTCTCCGTAATTCATCCAGTAGTAGAGTTTGAATTTTCTACATTTAAGACAACAGTTTAACTTAGTAAACCTCATAACTTATTTCTATGATAAAGACAAAGCACTGCCATGAAAGCAATAAAATTACGACAGCAATAAAATCACAGCAAACATTGTGAGATACACAGTATCTTTGCCTGAGTCGGAAACACCTATCAAACCACCAAGGGAAATCACAGGAAAAAGGAAGAGATCAGAGCTCTCCTTTCAATTATAAATAACTGCCATATCCTGCACTACTGAAGGGCAGGGCTGGACAGATAAGTATGATCTAATGCCAGCCACTAAAGGACTAGTGACGCCAACGCAGGGTAATGTGAAAGCTTGAGGAATCGGCTGTCTACTTCTCATACTATCATCCTCTTTTGAAGACTCAAAGATGGGAGAGAACTTTTTATGGTATTGTAGCAGAGAAGCTCTTTGAATCTGTTCATATGGTTTGCCTTTGAGGGATATTGTTATTACTTTTTGTACCATATAAAGCCATTTCTGTAAGAAGTTTTACTCTCAAAACTACTTGCCTTTAAGGTGTACGAAAATAAAAAAAACTTCTTTGGTGACATTGGTTATTTACCTATTGCAAAATGTACATTTGATTTTTTTTCATTAAAATTAAATTAAATTCTTTTTAATTAAAAATAACTGGTGTCTTTTTGCAAGTGAAGTTTTAAACTTAAGCTTGTATAATTCTACAAAGAAGGGATTCACAGTTTTGGGTGGGCAATATTCAGTGACTTAAATACAGTGAGTGAAATGTTACAGTGAGAATTTGTTAAAATGTTACAGTGAGAATTTGTTGAAATGTTACAGTGAGAATTTGTTGAAAACTTACACAGCAAAATTCTGATTCTGAAGACAATAAAAAAACATGTACATCATTTCAGTCTAATGAACTTACTCTGACCTTATTTTCCTACCTCCCAAACTGAAGGTTATAAACAGTAACAGTTTTTACTGTTCTGCCCTGATTTCTCTGGAGGCTTGTTTATAATTGGCCGTTTCTACAGGCCTTAATTAGACTATTTCAGACTAAGGCTATAACTCTCACACAGGAGAGCAGTACTGTTTCTGAAAACATATTCCTCATCAGCTTCAATGTAGATCCAATCTTTGTAAAAAAATGTAACCCATATTTTCTAATAAAAAAAACTACTAGACAAGTATTAGGTTCAATGTAGATCAAAAAATTATTTGCTGTATATATCCTTACGGTTACACCACCAAAAAATGCTGTTTCTGAAAACAATTAAAGATATTCCTCATCATGTTCGATGTAGATCCAATCTTTGCAACCCATATTTTCTAACAGCCCCCCCCCCAAAAAAAAACTACTAGACAAGTATCAGGTTCAATGTAGATAAAAAAATTATTTGCTGTATATATCTTTACAGTTACACCACCAAAAAATGCTGTTTCTGAAAACATAAACATATTCCTCATCATGTTCAATGTAGTTCTTTTTTTTTTTTTTGTAAGGCCTAGGAAAATGTTGTGTTTTCTGTTTCCCAACTGACCCTAGAAAAACTGCTGACTCTAGCCATTTGTTTGTGTAGACCCCTGCAGGGTACATAAATTTTTCAAGCTACCATCCAAAATCCGTGACCCTAGCATGTCCAGATCATGAGATATCAAAACCTTAGTTCTGCTGCAGTACCAACAAAAGCCACCAGAGGGCCCAAAATCTAATCATTTGTAGGTTTCATCAAGACCTACCCACCTACCAAGTTTCATAACAATCCATCCAAAGCTTTTTAAATTATGCTGTTCACAGACAAACAGACAAAAACTACTGAAAACGTACTTGGTGACAGTAGTAAATCTATACATCCAGATAACGTCTAAAAACAAGCAAATTTTTCAGACAGTCTCAGCATTAGACAGTGACAGATGTACATGCGTGCATGATGTCAGAACTCTGTGCTTCTGATATGAAACGCCTGCAGACATCATACCTCAAACAATAAATCTGCTATATACAGGAAACCTCTGGGACAATGTTGTGCCTACATGTAGACTTGCAATATTTCTACCATTATGCTTCGACTGTCAGACATTTTTCACTGACACACAGGGGACGCCTCTTTCCTTTCAAAATGACAAAAACCACAACAGTTACTGTGAAACCTTTTTGGTTAGCTGTCAAGTGCTTTCTTACAATGTAAAGGTTTACATGTATGTGAACAGAATTTGAATTGCTGAACAGACGTTTCCTGAATCCTTGCCAATGCCATGCTTTACTGGTAACACTTAAACAAGATAAGTTTAGAAACACCAGGAATTTGAAATATCATACCAGGAGAGAAATAATTTTTTTTTTTAACAGGGTGGCTCAATGCATGGCCTATACGACCACTTCTCGGCATTGAACTATACTAGAATATGAGAGAAACATGGCTATGTCAAGAGATGGTGGTGAATGTATGATTTGAAGCCTGTAGATTGTAGGTTGGTGGGAAACACTTTAAGTGTCAAGGAGGGAATTCCAAAGCTTGGCCATAATGAGATCTTCAATTTCTTACTGTTGCAGACTGTTACAACAGTTCTGTATAAGAAGAGTACACATTGACGTGCACAGAATACTGATGTTTCTTGAATCCCTGCCAGTTCCATGCTTTACTGGTACAGCTCAGTCGATCGTTGGCGGTACGGTGGGTCCTTTATAACCCACATTATTGTCTCCCAGCGAAGCACGTTAGATCGTCTGGAATCAATAAATACCTGCTGCCTTGTAAAGCAGCCAATTTTCTCTCCAATTAGTGAAGAATGGGAGAAGAATGGGAGCCCGTATGTGGTATGTGTGGTAGGAGAAATAATACGGTATTGAGTGCAGTCTCTGTAGTTGGTTCAATAAGTGTTTCTTTTTTAATACAGTTACACATTTCTACATGATTGATTTTTAAGTGAATTCAAAATAATAGATATTAGTTTATGGCAAATTCCTGCCTGAACTCAGCCTAATTTCAAATAAAGACAAAAGAACATTGAAACAGAGTATAAAATAACTTAAAAATCTACAAAATCAAACTAAAATGTTACAAATTGTTGAAAACTATATGCACCATGTAGCTAATATGATGTCTAAAACTATAAAATATATTAGTCATGTTCTCCTTTCATTATCAAGCCTTCCAACTCTTTTGCAGAATACATATAATACCCCACAATCCAGTCTTTAGTTAATAACTATTGCAGAGTTTGACACAAAAGACTCATAGCCATACAGTACTAGTCTGTGGTATAGTTATTAGGTGTTACACTCAACCGTGTCTCAAGGTACAGGAGAAATTCAAGGTGTGAAACCTTGATAAGCAGAAAACTTGAAGACATGTCATCCTGGGTGCTATAATCTGACATGAGAAATGGTCCTAAGAATAAGCCGATTTGAACAGTTCCATTGGAAATGACAGCTATATGTAACGCAAGGTTACCAGTTTACGGTCGAATTATGGAAAATTCCATTTTTTGTGAAAACGCATGGGCAGAACTAAATATTTAACCCTTGTGAAGAAACAGTAGTTCGTCGGTTATAAAAGTGTGTGCCGTGTCATTGCTTCCCTGCGTTTTTTGTGCCGTGCCAGCTTTTATTTATTTAGTAGTTAACAGTGGAGAATTGCTCTAGGGTGACCAATTAACGGTCACTTGGACCTTTGTCCTTGTATGCTCTACGTATAAGCGCACATAGACAAACACTTTCTGCAAAAAAATACCGAAGTGGTCAACAACAAACCACGGTAAAATGTCAGTGTGTAGCCCACTGTCGCATGCAGTAGCGCTGTGGTGCTAAATGAGGCTGGACCTGCATTTTTCCCTTAGTAGAACGTGACATAATGGCCCAAGATGTTCCATTAAACCGTTGCAATAGATAACAAGCGTCTATGCCCCTCCAGACACAAAGGAACGTCGTGAAAACCCGAGCAAACTTTTCGCTACGGACGCAGGAAGCGACTTTTACGTACCTTTCTGCAGTTTAAAACCGTGACGTCACCTGATGCAACGATGATGATGATCAAAATGGCGTTCGAAAAAACGCTAGTCGGCGAGAACTGCCACTGTACTTTTGCTTGTTTATTTCAAGGTGTTTGAAAGTTTCATACCTCACAACACCATGGATGATTGAAATAAGAAAGCCAGGTTTGATGCCAGCTATCGTTACAATTTCCTAGCATTCTTGGGATTTTAAAAAATCGACGAAATGTTGAGTATTGTATTATGTGAAAAACACAACATGCGTCCAAGGCCATGTTACCTTGCTGTCCCGTCATATCGGAAGATACTCTGCTGTGTCGCTGAATGCAAACTTATTCCCATCCAGTGAATAAATAAAAGACACATATAAGGATCATATTCATGTTATTCTTTGTTGCTCACGACCGTTGATTTTTGGCTGGTACACCTCGAAGTGTGGCCGTGTCACTAACTGACCGTAAACTGGTCCTGCACGTAAACTGGTAACCTTGCGTTATCATTGCAAAATATTACTAAATTGCTGTCAACAACTGTCATCATCATTAGTATGATGATGTCTTACATATTTACATATTGATGAAGATATTATGGCTGTGTAATTCTTCCTCCCTGGAAATGAGTGAATGTTTTTCACCATCGTGTGAAGAGGATTGTTGCTTTTGGTGTATCTGTTTGTGTGAGAGTGTCCAGGGCTTGAAATACATAGTGCAGGTAAAATTGGGGTTGTTCAGGTACATCATGTATTTCTGATGTCTACCTGCATCTAAGCTGTACTGATCTACAATGTAGGTCCTTGGTTTATATATTAGATAGGTGTAGATGGATTTTTATTTGCTGCATTGACAGAGAGTTGCCACCTATATGTATGAAGTATAATATAAAAGAAATACAGTCATGTGTATGCAGAAAGAAGCTTCAGTATTTGGAGCCCTGGCTTCATAAAACCACCATGCACCACAACATGCTGCAGTTCCAGTGTAGGGGGCGCTGCTGCACCATAACAAAGAACTGCAGCTGTACAAAGCTGTGACTCCCTGTAAGCTATTCAGCCTCACAGCTTTATTGACTTGACTCAACCCCAGTACATAAATCTGTGATGTGTGTTTGCAGCGATAGCAAGTTCATTATCAGCTAGTGGTCAAAAACAGAGAGTTCAAAGGCAGCAAAACTAAAAAATATCTGTACATTATAGTGTTTTAAACCCATCAATATGTACATGTATTTATCTATTTATTTATTCATATAATGCAAAAGTGGCATCAATTTTGTTTCATAATTTTGTGAAACTGTGAAGTATGCATCCTTATTCATTGGTACATGGTTCAAAGTTTGAGATCTTGTCCTAAGCAATATTTATTTAGTTATTTTACTATCTTCTAACAAAATACACTGGCATAAGATTTAAAGAAGTTGGCTTATACATCAATGAAAGGTAAAGACACAGCATTTAGAGCAAATGACAAGAAAAATAAACCGGACTGTCCCCTAAACAATTCCAACCACAACAAGGGGAGGTGTTCACTGACAGACAAGACAGACTTTGTAAAATGTTGAACTTTATTCCAACACAAGGGGTAGGCAGAGATCAAATTTTCAACGACTACTTACAGAAGTGATCGGTCATTAATTATCGTGATGTAGGCGACAGTGGTTGTTGAAAATTTGATCTGTGTAATCCTTGTGTTGGAATGAAGTTCAACATTTTACTATGATTACTACCAATCGCGACATTACGTTTTGAAATGATTGGTCATTAATTATCCTGATGAAGGTGACAGTGGCATTTTACTAAGCTTAGAGTTCATTCATTCATTCATCCATTCATTTGTTTAACCATTCATTCATGATTGAACCAATCTTTCATTTATTCAATCAATCAAATTTCAACATTTTATTACTTCAACATTATTTACTACCAAAACAGATGAACCAAGTTACTTCGAATTTCATGATAAGTCTCAGACTCACCTTCGTAAATGTCTTCCCGCCTTTTACCTCCTGCAGAAACAAACAGACATTTAAGAATCAGTTAAGATGATGAAAGATATTTAAGTTTCTAGTAAGCAATTGCTGGAGTATCCTTTTTCTTTTATTCCTTTTTCTTTCGTGCAATGTACATGTTCTGGAGAGACAATTGATAAATGCATTTTTCTTTTATGCAATGTATTAGTATACCTCTGCGTAACATTGTTACTGACTGGCTGAGGGACATGTGTATCTGTAAAACCAGCCAGTAAAACCACCCTTCGGCATATCTGTATCTGTATCTGTATAGTCGGTATAACCACCTTTCGGCGTAACACACCAGCTTCTGTATCTGTATAGCCGGTATAACCGCCTTTCGGCATAACACACCAGCTTCGCAGGCACGCGGCACGGCGGCAACTGGCTACATTACACCGTTACACCTAACACAAATTGTACACCAGCTTCGATTCGCAAGCATGCAGCGCTTGAAACATAAAAACACCTATTCAAAGAGATATTCTAATTACTGGTGGGTATGATTACTAAGAAGTTAGACAAAAAAATCCTTTTGTTAAAATACAATCTCTTTTATATTGTTTGAATGCATCTGTTTTCTCCTTAGGCAATGGTGTTTGAAAAACAGACAAAGGAAAATCAGCCAGTCAATAATGGGATTTTAAGGACCTCAAGCTTTTCTGACATTGAGTGCATTTGTGCAATGTTCTGCTTCTAATAATACATGTTTGTAATCCCCCATTTATAATGTATTTTGTTGCTTTCTGATTTTAGCACTTCCTTGCCATATTCTGTGGACTGAAAGTCACACCTGGCTTGTACAACAAACACCTGAATGAAAACAGGGCTAGAAATTCATTTTTGGGAATAGGTGCACTGGTGCACTCAACCTAAAATATTAGGTGCACAAAAAATTTTTTGGGTGCACCATATGAAACAAAACATAATCTTACTGATCTTACTGCTTCTCTTCTGAGCTTGAATCCGAAATGGGAACTTCAAAATCTTAAAGCAGTACTACAACAAAGATTTTATTTTTGTTATTTCTTTTACTTCTTCTGACACTTAGATGCCAAGAATATCCTGTATACTATTATATATTTGATATGTAAAAAATACCTACAAAAATATTTGGGTGCACCAGTGCACCCACAGAAAAAAATTGGGAGCACAGCTCCAAATTTGGGTGTGCTAAGGTGCACATGCACCCAGTATTTCCAGCCCTGAGACACCTGAGTGAACAGATAATTGTTTTAGGCCCGGGGGGTAGAGGGTGACATCACTTTGGGAAAATGTGATCTAGTCAGACAACAAAGAGACAAAAGAGGACACACAATTGTCTGTGTTGCACAAACAACTGGTTTAGATACGACAGCGATTAAGACTTAAATATTATATTATAGATGCAGATTAACAACATAGAGCAGTAGATTAACAATAGTATACATACAGTGTTTCATATGCAAAATATATAGACATGTACTATAGTTACTGTACTTAGTTTTAGTTTAGCATTAGAAATTTTTTGTAGCATTTTAGTGCTTCATGCTCTATACATCATGTGCAGTTAGTCCATCTGGGAAGAAATATGCAATAAAAAATATTATCAATACAACCTTATCCTCACATTATGTCCTCACATGAACTGTATGAAATGTACTACAGTAGAAAGACTTCAATTGCTTTGTTTTGGGTTGGCGTTCCTACTATCTTTACTTGTTCCGTTGATAAAAGCATTTTAGTGCTCCATGCTCTTATTAATACATGTACATCACGTGGGAAGGAATACGCAATAAAAACGTTATCACAATGACCTTATCCTCACATCATGTCCTCACATGAACTGTATGAAATGTAGAAATAGTCTTTAAATTGCTTCATTTGGGTTGGCAGTGTCCTTCCACTTTAGAACGGTAGTATTTACTCATGCTGATGATCAAAGCAGTTTGAATCTTTCATGTTGGAGTCTCTATCCGAGTGTATCAGACTTCAAAAGGTGGCTCACTGCCTTTATGACGTGTGCAGGCTCTCTCAAGTGCAGTCAGCAAAGCAGGCGACCGGCAAAACCAATATCTGTTCCTGGTTTATCTGTCTTCTTGATGGATGGAAGTAGCTTTGAAAGTCCTATCACACACTTTATGGATGTATATACATGTACATTTGAAAAAAAAATTGTACATTGCATTTTATGTAATGATTTTGAATGATTTGTGCTATCCTAAATATTGGCTGAGATTTTTTTTTTGCACACCAATAGATTTTTGTGTCCTAATAGATTTTGAAACTGTAGTACAGCAACTGTACTACACTGTATTTAAAAAAATCAAATCACCAAAACTTTCTGTGCACCTGAGTGTGGATCACATCTAGCCTCTACCAGGCTTCGGGAGGCGGCTGGAAAGTGTATGTAGAAATTGGCCAAATAGAGAGATGACATGCCGAGGGAGTTGGTCTGCTAGAAAGGTACAGTTTGCCGCACTGGTGCCGCAACTCCCCTGGAATTTTATCTCTCTTTCTTTGGCTAATTCTTACACTTTCCAAAAAACAACGCTGATAATATTTCCACATTTACAGTAATCATTCAGTCAGCAGCCGAACCCTCATCATTGTACCCTAATGTTGACCTAACCTGAGCTATGCTAATCTCTGGGACTGAATGGGCCAGATTCCTCCCTTTGTGTCACACAGTCTCCATACCTTTAACCTGTTTACCGAGTAAGCAGAATGCTGCAGGGCTCGAAATTAAAGGTGGTCCAGTGGCCACTGACCACTAAAATTTAGGCTGGGACAACTAAAAAGACACTTTGGGACATTATTGGGACAATAGAAAAATAACCAGCATCAGAATGTCAGTCCTTCTTTTATTTATCAGGCACACATCCTGGCTTTTGGATGCGGAAAAGTCCCCCCAAATTTCCTGTCTTTACTGCAGTTATAATAGTACACCTGGGAGTGGATATAAGGAAAATAAAGTTGACTTCAAGTTGAAGTAATACAATACTTCAGAAAAACGGGTTGGGACAGTTCATCCTCACTTCGGGACAATTGACATTTTATTTTTGGGACAGTGCTGGGACAATAGGAAGAAAAGTTAATTTTGAGGCCTGCTAACCTGTTTACAGAGTAAGCAGAATGCGGGGAATGTTTGTCCATAAATTTGCTGACTCGGACACCGACTTTCTGAAGTTTGACCTACAGGTCGTCGTAACCTCCTGTTGCCTAGTAACAGTGTCAACACATCACACCTAAATTTTAAGGTTTGAAGGCAAAATTTATGATATGACGTCAAAATACACTTAGGCTAGGATCTCTGGCAAATACAGAAACGAAAGAAGTTAGTGTTGAAAACTGTGGCAACATTTTGAAGAAGAAAAAAAGGAAAAGTATATATACTCAGTATATTATACACAATGTATAAGTAAAGGTTGATAAATTTTTTTTAAATACTGGGATAAAATCCAACTTAAGTTCGTAACATTTTCTAATGCCATTGCTGTTGAACAGCCCAATAAAAAGATTCCCAACTGACATTTTAGATAACTTCACCCTCATTAACTTACTAGAATGTTTACGAGTTGGCAATTTCGGCCCAATCTTTTCCTTGCACCCAAATCTAGGAACACACTTTGTTCTTTGAAGTACGCTGAACTGTTTACTGTCAATCCACTCTTTTGACCTGCTCTGAAATATGAGCTCGACGTGTCAACTGATTGTTCTCGGGTGATTTGTGTTAATGAATAACTACAGGAACTTTGCTAATGTTGTTTTCTCCACGCAAAAGAAGAAGGAGGTCCTTTTTAACTCGTTGCAGAGGATAGGGGTGGTGCCCATCTCTATTTCTGTAGCCCTTGGGCCACACAGTTGTGCAAGCACTACAGCAGGGCGCTAGTCTGCTGGTAGTGCTGTGTGTTTGACCATCCCATACTCTTTCTCATAGATGCTGAGTGCTAAGCAGAGAAAGCAGTGTGTACCCACATCTTTAAAGTTTTTGGTATGACCCGGCCGGAGTTTGAACTCACGACCTCCCGGTTACAAAGCGAGCACTCTACCTGATTGAACGTATTGTAGATAATTCACAGCGAAGGTAGAACTTTATTTTGTGGGAACAAACAACATTGCCATGAATCATTAGAAAACAATTATGTAAGTTAATGGATAACTGTGCCTTTGTAATGTTGTTTTTCCTCATACAAAAGGGAGAAGATAATTAGGAACAGTGGAGATTTTACTTTATTTTGTGGTAACAAACAACTATCCTATAAATAGAAACAACATTAATGCAAAACCCTAATTCTTCATGGTTTTCGTTGGATGTCTGGTCAACGTTGCATCAGAATTTTGGCTGTTGCGGAAGATATGTTTTCCGACATAACATTTGGAAACTACAGACAGGATATGTTGACCTTATATACACGAATGCGACCTTATATGAGACGTTCTGTCAAAGTGCTATGCACAATACATTACAGGTTTCGTGCAGGTGCAGTACGTTCTGCCAACATGCTCCTGTACATTGTACCTTTGGTAATGTTGTTTTTTCCATACAAAAGGAAGCAGATCATTTGGTACATTGTCAATACAGTGTTGGTACAGTAAAGGGAAGTTTGAAGTGTTTGAAGTGGAAAGAACAGGATAGAATTCTCGTGTTGTGTTGTCACCACACCCTCTTTTCTTTTGGTCCAGACTTGGCATGAAGTAGCACCAAACAGAATGCCAAACCATGTCTATGATATAAATTGATTCAGTGGACAGGGTTTGAAGTTAAAAGCACTGCTAGAAAACATGCACCACACCCTTCTTTCCTTTGTGTAGAGAAAAGTCCCTACTTGTACTTCTGAAGTGGAGCACCTGCACTTACTAAAACAGCAGTAAGTTACAAGTGGTGATTACACAACACTGGTGCTTTAAAACAGCTGTGTATTGATTGAAACAGCTCTTTGTGGGGCCGTCAAAGCATTTTCTGGCCTGGCTTCCTATTCTAGCTCTGCTTCACTCCTTTAATTTTTTACCTGCTAAACAGCCTAGTCTGTTAACAGAGAAATGTTTGGAACTTTTGAATCAATTTTTTTAAACCTGGAAAAATGTTTATTGAATAAAGTGTGATAAATACATTGTGGTTTGTATTGTTATAGTCGTTATGTGTGTTTGGTTTCTAAGTGTTCTATTGGAATCCAGGAAATAATGTAGATCTCCTGTAAATTGCAAAACTTTCTTGGTGGTTTCATTCTGTAGTAGGAGGAACTAAATAGTTACAGAAAATATTATGCAAGGTCCCTCATCCTACATGGTTCAAACAGGTTTGACAAGTTTCATTCCTGTTAGAGCTTCCAAGAAGTCACATGATATCCAAACAAGCAATCGGATTCAGAGAAGTGGGAAGAATAGGATAGATTTAAATGGTTTAAATATCTGGGAGTTTTCCATGCATGAACAATTATGCACAGAAGACATTGTCTACATATTTCTGGGAAATAACGAAACTTGGGGGGAAATGTGAATGGCTATTATATTGTTGCTGGAATTCACGTTTTAAAAAGAATTATTGGTGCCCAATTGTTTTTTTGCACGAAAATTTCCATGTTTTCAAATCTGTCTAAAACTGTCCTAATCTTAGAATCTAAAATTCTACGTGAAGAAGAAGAAGGAGAATTAACAAGTTGTTTGGTGTACTATAATCAACTGCTGCCGCACCGCGTGCCTGCAAAGCTGGTGTGTTACGCCGAGGAGCATTATACCGGCTATACAGAAGTGTGCAAGTTCTGGACTTTGACATGGCTTATTTTCAGCATTATAGTAAACTCTGATAAATGCTGAAGAAGAAAACAAATACGTAATATCTGACCTTTCTGACAGATACCCTACAGATGCAAGGGTCCAGGATGCCTGTGGCAGCGTTGGCCATCATCTTACAGGCAAACTTGAACTTGTTGTTCCATCTGACACAGTGTTCCGACACTTCTTCCCTGGAGGGACACAAAAAAAGGAAGGCACAATGTCAGCATTATCAATACACAAATAATTTACTTGTCAAATACTGCCTGCATATGCAGGTTAGTGCAGGTAAAACTGGCCATGGAGTTGTGCAGGTATTTCTGATGTCTACCTGTACCTAATTATAACCTGTACTGGGTTTGTATTAATACAAGACGTGTAATGTGGAGTTTTAATTGTTGCATTGATTGTAATGTTACCATCTATGAAGAAATAATGGCAACGGTTTCTGAAGTTCTGAACAGTTCTTAGTATGATCCATACTTCCTAAATTCTGAGTGGTGCTGGTAAAATTTGTCTGGTGTAGGTATGCTTGAAAAGTATTTCGATCCCTTCAACTCAAAGTTTTCATCCTAAAACTAAGTAAAAGTGAATCATTAATTTATATCCACACACAAAATCCATACTCATCTGCAAAGGAACCAGAAATACATTGTACCCGAAAATCCTCATTCAATCTTTCGACCCAATACGTCAATGACTTAACTAATACATAATGGCCTCCTGCTGTGGAATTAAAAGCATCTTTATCTTCGTTAGAAAAGCACTTAAAGAAGAAGAATTTATAGACAATTGATTCCCTTTGCATCAACCAGATTAAGAAAGGATCATGGAGCTTAATCAACAGTCGGAGCATCCGATACAATTTTTCAACTCAGGTTTTATTAAAGGTATAATAAAAAGGTTTATATTAATCAAATTAGTATCACCTCGGAAGCCGCATATTATTTTCTTAGCCTTTAAGTTATGCTCATTTGAAGAAGAAGCAAAAAAACTTCAGGAATATTATTGGAATTGAAAAGGAAAGAATGTACAGTAGTTTTCCTGCTTCAGGTCTTTATTTCCTTTGAAGAAAACCTGAGGCACATTTGGAATTGAAAAAGAAATGCTCTAGTTATTTTAGTCATTTGAAGAAGCAAAGAAAACCTCAGGCGCTTTTCTAATTGTCTCTAGTTATTTTACAAAATGTACTCATTTGAAGAAGAGGCAAGAAAACCTGAGGCACATTTGGAATTGAAAAGGAAAGGCCGTGTCTCAAGTGTGTGAATGAATCAATATTATAGAGCCTTCAGCAGTCGTGAAACAAATCACACATCAGACTAAATGTACCACCTGAGCCTAGACAACGTCAGGTCCCTATAGGCTCCCCTATCAACATGAGGATAACAACAGTTGTACAGGGTACAAAGTACGGCATCTACAGTGATCGACTTATACACATTAACTACATTTTCATAAGGCTAACCTAACTAATACAAGAGATATCCTAAGCCAACTACTCTAGCCTAAGACCACCATGTTATAAGTTATACATGTTTAGATGTTACATGAGACTCTTTCCTCAGCACTGGGAACCTACAACATTTATATACACACACCACAGAACCACATAAAGTCAACTTTAACCACTTGAGTGTCCACAGACAAGGCACAGTTGTACCTGTCAACTCTCCCTTTAACAGGTTCAGGTTGTTACTATAAACAGTTCTGCTGGTCTGACACACACAGATGAAGTCCTAACTGTGTGTGGGCAAACCTAACCACTTTGACATGGTGGTAAAATAAAGGTTTGTACAATTCTACACCTGATGACATCAACCACCTGTTATAGGTCCAAGAAAGTCTATCAAATCTGCAATATGCCCTTTTTATATACAAGACTGGCCATTCCAACTCAATACGTTTTTCTGTTAAGTTTTGAAATGAAAACTGGACCATCTGGCAGCTTTCCTTGGTATAGCAGCAGAACGTCCAGTTTTGATATCTCATGATCTTGACATACTGGGGTGACGAATTTTAGATAGTAGATAGCTTTTGGGCTAGGTAAAAAGTGACTGGAGTTTGGGCCCCCTAGCAGCTTGTTCTGGAACTGCAGAGCAGTTTGTTTTAAACTCTTTGATGGAGAATAAATCAAGGACCAGCTAAGAGATTCTTACAATTACATGGAGGATTATGTGTATCCTTTGCTTGTGTGGCCAGGAGTCCTTCAGTTAATAAACTGAGTTGTGTGAAGATGGATCATTTTGCCGCTGGTAATATTTCCTCTCCAGGCCGGTAACTCTATTAAGTAGGGTAGAACTAATGGACACTGGTGTTATCTTATGGAGTACTGCCGCGCACTGATAGAATTGATGGCTGCATTAACCATCCACCTACACTTCACTGTGATGGAGTGGCACTGGAACTGTGGAGTCAGGGTTTGGCCACACCAATTTAATTTGTTGGTTCTCTGATTTTTTTCAGAAAAAATATGAAGCAAAAGGGCAAAAAAAAAATTAGATAAAAACAGGTCTAGGCATCCTATGAGGCCTCGAAGTCAACACAAGGAGCCATGAAGTCAACACAAAAGGCTGGGTTAATATTTAAACAATGAATTTTGAACTTTTAATCAATCTACTAGTACTGCATATGCTGTATACTACTATACATTGAACATTTCTATATATGTCAACCTATGAAAATATTTGGGCGCACAGCTCTAATTTGGGTGCTCTAAAGTACACATGCACCCTGTATTTTGAGCCCTGTAGTGATACATTAAAACGGTAGTATCATGCCATGAAAATCTTCCAGCTAGAGGTCTGAATCAATGTCACCTTTTTAAACGCCAATAGCATCCATTTTGCAGTATCCAGAGAATTTCATGCATAAAATCACGTCAATATGGCCTTATGGTGGACAAACGGCCGGGCCCGAGCGATTTCGGCCACGAAACTCAATCCATATATCACCGTAATCCTCACATAAAAACCACCGCACAATTTCCCTTAACCCGAGATATCTTAATAGTTATAGATCACCGATATCTAAAGCAATTACAGATCTGATATTTCATATACGGGCACGATTAGGCCAGGCGAGATCTTCGATCAAGTCTTAATGGCTCCGATCAATAAACGACCACATGTCAATCGGAGACGGAGAATTCTCCTTGAGCTGGGGGATGAATTTTTAATGACTTAATCTTCGTAATGGCCACTTAATGTGATTATCCGGTATAGCCGATGGAATAAACACCTTTATAGAGTGCTGTTTGCGTAACTGTCTTGTGAGTGGATTGTGTAACACCAACTTTCTGGTTTATTTTTATTTTTATTTATCTTAATTATTGAAATTGCAACAGTGCAATACACATGGGACACAGGCAGCTGTTGCTGGTGTTATGCCCCAAACACAGAAACGAATACTGGACAGACAATACTCATTTTCACTTGAGTTTAGTGGGGGAAGTTGTGTAAAGTGCCTTTCCCAAGGGCACAAGATCAATGG
This sequence comes from Branchiostoma belcheri, assembly GCF_001625305.1. Classification (NCBI taxonomy): domain Eukaryota; kingdom Metazoa; phylum Chordata; class Leptocardii; order Amphioxiformes; family Branchiostomatidae; genus Branchiostoma; species Branchiostoma belcheri. Next base: position 62,372 of record NW_017803102.1, on the reverse strand, counting down.
CATGTCAGGACTCGAACCCGGGACCTCTTGGTTTCTTAGAAACAATTTTTTTCTTCAATATACATTTTCTGCAACTACAGCAAGTTGAAAGCATTATATATGTTTTGTACCCAAACAGTTTGACAAAGAGCCCATGTGTGGTCTTGAAAGATGACAGAAACAGTCAACAGAATTTTGTTTATTTGGACCTTTGGGATTTCAAAGGACATTCTCAAATCAAAGAATGTACAGCCGATTTCAATGTCCTTTTCCTGTAGTTCAAGTTTATACCTAAACTGCTTCTTTTTGTCAGAATTCATCAATTTTGAGTGTTATCTTATATTCACTGATGCTAGAGTTACATAAATGGCACTTGGGATTTCAAACCTGCACCTAAAATATATTTCTTAGTACCCAACTCTAGCCTTAAATGGATTTTTCCACGCAGAAAAGAGGAATCCTGCTCCAGGCATCCCATCTATCTGATCTGCTCCAGCCTTTATTACCTTCGCGGGACGAACATTTCCCTTCCCAATGACGTCAACAACTCCCGGAATGGATCTCTGGTCAATACAAGTCATCAGAAAATTCCGCCTGGGAATATTCCGTACATTTCAATCCAATTCCCAGTGACTCATGGCACTCTGTTGACCATGGCCTTCAAAGTGAGGACCAAGGCCATGGGCTGAACACACCAGGTTTGATTAAATTTGGGTGGAAAGCTGTCTGAATCATGATGACATGTCCTTGAATAACCTTTTCTCAACATTCTGAAGGTTTTATAGTAAAATGTTGAACTTTACTCCAACACACAGTTTACAGAGACATCAAATTTTCAGCGACCACTGTCGCCATCATCAGGATAATTAATGACCAATCACTTCACAACGTGATCTCACAAGAGTAACAAACACGTGATCTCTCTGTAAATTGTGTGTTGGAATAAAGTTCAACATTTTACTACAATTACTACCAACACAGATCAACTTTCACAACATTCTGAAAGTTTGCCTTTTCTTCAAAAAGGTTCCTCTTGACACACATTGCAAAAACTTTTAGAATTTCAACCCCAAAATTTAAATTGAAATAAATAAATAAAAAAATGAATTTATGGTAGGTTTATGATCTTAGAAATGGTAGTGTTAACACTGGTACCTATGTTAGAATTATTGCATCTATTTTTGTGTATCTTAATATACCGTAAGTACTGAACTCCTTACACTTTTGTGTGTCGTTAAATTTATAGATTTCTTACAACAAAAATATTGCATTGTCTCTTTAATATCCACGTCTTTTATGAAGTGATAGATAGCACCATGAATTACAAATCCCAGAATCATCTTTTAACCATCAATAGTTTCAGTATAAATCAAACATTTGTGTGTTGTCAAATATATATAGATTTCTTACAACAAAAATATTGCATTGTTCTTTAATATTCATGTACTTTACACAATGATAGATGGCACCATGAATTACAAATCCCAGAATCATCTTTTAACCATCAATATTTTCAGTATAAATCAAACATTTGTGTGCTGTCAAATATATATATATAGATTTCTTACAACAAAAATATTGCATTGTCTCCTTTAATATTCATGTCACACAATGATAGATGGAACCATGAATTACATATCCCGGAATCAACTTCTTATCACATCAATAGCAGTTGTAAATGTAGTATAAATCACACATGAGCAGCCCATGATGTTTGGATGATGTTTGGATGAGAGCCCATTCTGAGCAGACAAGCCATTTTCTGGCTGATCGACCCTCTCTGTCAACCCTACATGTCTGGTTAAATGGCTCCATTACACAGTTGAAGAATAGACTTTAATCACCTATTACATAATGTGCATACCACTTTTGGCTCTCAGAGAATTCTTTTTATATTTTTGTAAAGATCCATGTGCTATATGTCAATAAATATTCAATATACTATATTATATTATTATGGCTTCACCACTATGTGGTGAATCCATTTGTGTGAGAGGGGGGATAGGTCTATTTTTGGTATGGGGGATGTGGTGAAGCCATTTGCTGCATTTGCTCCCGAGCAAATGTCGGCCTTTCTAGTTTCACTCAAGTGTTAATAGTGTTTTGTTTTAAGGTTTTTTATTGCAGCGATCTATCCACCACAAAATCATGGCACTACGAACTGTTTCCACATGCATTTCAATTAATATTGATACTGTAGTACGTACTTGTATTGGATTGTTTTAAGTATTAAAAGATCCCGAAGACCTCCAAACCCCCAGTTTTCAGCATGCTATGGAGGATATCTCTCTGCTTGGTTCCTATTTCAGGGGGATCAATTCACAAAGGACTGTTCCATGCTAGCCCTTTGTATTCTTGGGCCCTTTTTGTCTTGGATGACTGTCCCCAGTCCATTAAATTGATTGGTTTGCATTGTAAGGTACTTAACACCTCTTTGTTTAGCTACAAAGGGCCTGATGACTTCACACTTACATAACTACTGTTGATTATTGTGCCTACTGGGGTGTAAAACTGGGAAATATACTGTAAGTGTATTGATTTTGGACAGGACAGGAAAAGAGTTCTTTGCAGTGTGTAAAGTTTGTCGTTAGTTTTATGTGCTATTTTCTGATTGCATATAGACAACATAGCCGGCCTGGTTGAATTACCCGTTTTTAGAACTGGGCTAATCAGAAAACAGCCAAAGACCACCAAACCCCCAGTTCTATAAGCCTGCTACAGAGGCTAGCAGAGAGACAACTGCCAATGTTTCACACATGAGACCTGTAACGTGACGGGCATTTATTGGACTTCACTGCCAAGTTGTACCAAGTACTATTCCCAACTGATCGGCTCTTGGGCCTTGGAAAAAAATGTTGTGTTTCCTGTTTCAGTCCCGAAAAAAAAAGGAATTATCATTTTTTCTTGTCAAATTTTTTTAAGACTTTTAAAAACAATCTCTAGTGATTTGATAATAGTTTAACAAAGTAAAACTTGCATTCATGATCATGAGGACAATTAATATTTTCAATGTAAATGTTAGAAAACTGCTTGTACAATGTTTCATCACTCAGGTGTCAGATCATGGAGCTAGAAAAGGTTGATCACCTAAAAATCTATCCCTTGCAGGGGTCCGCCCAAAAAAAGGCTATGGTCGGCAGTTTTTTCTAGGGTCAGTCAGGAAACAGGAAACACAACATTTTTTTTACAAGGCCTCACTGCCAAGTAGTGCCAAGTACCATTGCCAATGGATCAGCTCTTGACTACTTTAATTCACTTTATGTTCATGGTAGCAAAATTTCACAGTCTGATAAAAATGGACATGTTCAGCGAACTATATATTCACGGTGGCGACAGGTGCAGGAAAAAGAAAGTCTAGGAATTATTTGTTAACTGTAATGATAAGTTCAAGTAGCAGAAGTGACAGTGAAAACAGTGAACATAACAGTACAGTGAAAAAATCAACAATTACAGTATTTCTGCCTTGTTACATCCCATGTACAAGCTGACAGCTGAGAATGTAAAGTTAAACAATGGCCATTATACTCACTCTATAGACACAACATGCACATAGACTTATCATTCTTAACACTGTATTGTTAGAATATCTAAAATTATTTATGTAAAAAGCAATGTGACCTTTCCTTTCCTACTGAGGAATAACTTGACAAAAATAGTTAAATATACATAGTTTTAGACAATTACATTTTATTGTGTAGATTTTGAAGTTATTTTGTATTCCATTTCAATGTTTTTTTATCCTTGTTATCCTTGTTATTTGTTATTTGGAATTTTATTAATATAAAAACAATTGTTTAAATTGTTCTCATATAAGTTTACTAAATAGACAGCCTTGAAAGAAGAACTTTATTGCACGACAATTGCACAAGGTACAATGTATGGCAAACTACATAAAGAGAGTAACAACAATAAAAAAAAAATGTTTGATAAGACCTAATGTCGAATAAGACAAGAAAAACCTGTAGGACAACTTCATGCATGAAGACCTATATTTAGAGTGTGAACAGAAGCCCATAAAATTGACTGTGACATTTGCAGCAGTGTAGAATGTCAGCAGTGCTGACAACTGTTTGGCACCTCCCTAAGGGAAAATCACTATAGACAGGATGAAAAGAAGGCCCCCAGTGTCGAAGAATAAAACCCACTGCGTCTCTCACGAACCCTGAAGAAACTAGAAAACACCCACACCTCAATGACAAAGAACTGCAGGAACAAACCAGGACACATGTCTTCAGCGGGGGCAAGCAGCTATTGTCAGGAAAGGGCAGTGGCCAATTTTGGAGGCTATGTATTTTTTCTCAAAGCTGACAGCCAAACAACAATTTAAAGGTCTTGAGTTTGTAGTTTTAGGGCTCGAAATGAGCAGTGTCTTCAAACTGGGGGTAAGAAATGAAAACAATTTGTAATTTTGAAAGTAAAGTTCTCTTGTTTACAATCCATTTTTGGTTTAACACAGGCTGACATTTTGATGACTGTCTGACATTTTTGAAGGACTAATGTGACAGGTTCACTGTGCACTGAATCTACGTAGTACTACGTAGATATAATTACTGGTTCACTATGCACTGAAGCTACCTGTTACTGGTCAGTGCACCGAATCTAGGTGTTACTAAAGTAATGGCCAATATCTACACCTGGCAATGTTATTCGCATACCTATATGATGAGAAACCTTGCCTGGCCTTGCTTTCAAATGATGGACAACTATGTGAACACTCCACTGCACCAGTGTTTGGACCCCAGGCTGTTTCCATCCCTCATCGTGACAAGCTCACAGGAGAGGTTCAAGGATATTAGCCAATACCCACGCTCCAGACTGGGGCAGAATATAGATGAGACTTATACAGTTTAGTTTACTCTTGGTCTTCTTTCTGGAGTTCCTGACAGAAATTTTGATCTTTGGATTTTGTGTGGATGTGAGTTTGCATGTGATATAATGTAGTACGACATGCTTGGATTGTGATAATATTTCATATGCACATGCCCACTGTTTGTGCGCCCCCTAAAGCTTCGGTCACAACCCGCCGTACATGCTTCTGCTTGCTGTCTACGTGCAAAAACGTGGGCAAATGTGGGGCATCTGTGTGTGGTGAGTACCACCTCCGTACGGAATCCTATGGATTTGGGAGCACACAGACATGCCGTAGAACTTTAAGTGCATGTAAAAGTTTTTCTGTGTGCAGTGAGTGAGTGAGTGAGTGAGGTCTCAGCAGATTCACCACCCGTACGTGCGAGTACAGGCGACGCGCGTGCCCCGTACGAACCATACGAAAGACGCACGTGTGAGTACTTACAGTAAAGTTGCAATCGCACACTGACAGAGATCGCACGTTGTAAGCACATACAGCTCACTTACCACTTGCGCAACGAACGATGCACGCAACCGCTCACGGCCAGACGCGGCGTGCAGAACCCACTCTTACACCTTGCGCAACCGTGCGAGTGACGTGCGTCGACGCCACTCCTTCCCCACATTTTCAGAAAAAAATGTAGCAGATGTAGCCTCCCAAAAACGTACAGACAAAAAGCACGTACGGCGGGTTGTTACCAAGGCTTAAAAGCTTTCTCTGGCTGGTACTACAGCTGAAAGCAATTATAAATGCAGTAAACTAGATACAGTCTGAATATGGTTATATTTATACTGGTCATGTCAGTCAAAGAGAGTTATAGCATACATGTTACCTGCAAGCATCATTTGTTCCAAAGGTTAACATGACCCATGAGATTTGGGGAAGCTTAGATAAATCCTAATGAGATTATATGGCACCTGTTCAACCTGGGCAGTACTGTAAAGGCATGCATGTTTGCAGGGACTAGATTTTGCAGCAAGTAGAAGGAAAAGGGTGTTTTGTTTTGCTGTGTTTTAAGTTTCCGGTTGAGACAATTCTGTAGTAATACAATTGAAACATGTTTTTGGGTGCACCATATAATTTGTAAAACAAAGCATGATTACAGATCTTAATGCTCCTCTTCTAAGCTTGAATATGAAATGGGAGATAACTTCAAAATCTTACACAAGAACTACAACAAAGAATTTTAATTATTATTTTTCTGATGCTTTGAATGATGCCAAGAATATCCTGCATACTATTATTTAATAATGTACAAAAATACCTACAAAAATATTTGGGTGCATCAATGCACCCACAGAAAAGAATTGGGTGCACAGCTCCAATTTTGGGTGGCACCGTGCACTAAGGTGCACATGCACCCAGTATTTCAATCCCTGTGAGGTGAATCCTATATCTGCTTGGAGTTAAGCCTTAAGGTATAGGATATTTCTGCTTACGTGTAATACTAATAATATCCAAATTTGATTAAAGGCCGTGGCTCGCACCATGTGTTCTGTGACATCTCACCTACATCTGACCCTTCCTAACACTGGGTTACAATTATACATACCCTGGAGTGTACTTATAATAAATCATACAGTAACCAATAAAAATTTGAGTCTGGATTTTCTACCGACGGAACACAATTATTACACTTCCTAAGGCTATAGATATTTCATTTCTATATCAGTCATATTTTGAAGGATAATATATTATATGATATGCATGTATGAATATGTTGGTTGAATAATCTACCTGCATCAAATTCATATCAAATATGACATGGATCCTTAGATTTTGACCGATAAAATGATCTTCAATCTGATATTCCTGTATTTGCTGAGAGATTTTTATACCTAAACAAATACCTTCAATAACAAACAGTTAATTGTACAATAAAAAAAAATGATGTAAGAAATTTGTATACTGACTTAGCTAAGGTGTGATAACGATAGATTCTATTTTAATCAATGCTAGTCCACGATGTAACAATTTTCATTTTGTCAAATTTATAGATAACGGAATAACAGTTTCTACCATTAATTTTTTCTTTCATAATTGGTTCTTGCCGCTTAATCATACACAACAAATTGGCAATCCTGTGGGATTTATATTACTGGCCATTAAGGTTGGAGGGTAAAAATCAATTTTAGTCATTCATCATTCCTTCTAACAACATAGTTATGTTTGTCATGTGACTTAGTAGGAGGATGCATATGTGGGTAGCATTGGCAGAACATACTGCGCCTGCGCGAAACCCTGAATTTTCACGATTTTCGTTGGATTTTTGGTTAAAATTGCATCAGAATTTTGCCTGTTGCAGAGGATATTTTTTCCGACATAACATTTGAAACTTCAGACAGGATGTTAACCTTGTATACGCAAACAGGACCTTATATGCAGTATGTTTTGCTGACGTGTTCCTTGGGTAGCATTGGCAGAACGTACTGTGCCTGTGCAAAAACCGTGATGTATTGTACATAGCACTTCGGCAGAACGTCTCATATAAGGTTGTATTTAAGTATTCAAGGATAACATCCTGTCTGTAGTTTACAAATGTTCAGTATGAAAAGATATCATCTGCAACGGGCAAAATTCTGATGCAACGTTGACCAACCATCCAACGAAAAACATGAAAAATATGGGTTGAGTTCAGTTGCAGTATACTCTACCAACATGCTTATGTCATAGAAAATGGATACTGAAAGTGCCATGAATTTGCAGTGAACAGATATATAGGTCCCCATGAAAACAAATACATCGCAAATATCTTAAGCTTTACAGTACTATAAACAGCCTGTAGTGCCTATTGACAGTATGCGATCCTAAAATATCTGAGACATTCATGTAGGACTGCATTCCAGACTATCATAGAATACATCACATGTTTCTGGTATTGTGGTATTGCAAACTGGACTACCAAAGAAAATTCTTAAAATGTATGGTGGTACTATAAGGCCTAGGAAAAATAATATTGTGTTTCCTGTGTCCCAACCGACCCTAGAAAAACCTGCCGACCCTAGACTTTTTTGGGGGGTTGGACCCCTGCAAAGGACAAGCTGATCAACCTTTTCTAGCTCCTTGATCTGACACCTGAGTGATAAAACATTGTACAATTAATGGTTTTCTAACATAGATATTGAAAAAAAAAGTGTCCTCATGCAAGTTTTACTTTGTTCAACTGTATATATAGTATAAATTGGACCCCTAGATAGATATCACTGAAGTCTAAAAGAAAAAAAGAAGATAATCCCTACCTACCGGCCCTAAGTTTTTCAAGACTGAAACAGGAAACACAACATTTTTTTCCCTAGGCCATATCACATACTGAAATTAACCAACCAGTATGTGGGCCAATTAAAACTAGATCTGCTAACTGGACTGTAACACAGCCTAATCAAATGCATCAAGAGTTGACTAATTAGTAGGAACCAAAAGTATAACATACCACAATGGTTTTATTATTGCTTGGAAAAGATACACAGCTCATGTCATTTCTTGCATTCTAATATAAAGCCAATTGATATTGCACTTAGTACTACCTACAAATAGCAATGTAAATGCGTTACAGTGTATATGTTAGAGCAGACGCTTATACCAACTGTACAAGGGCAAAATAAACACTTGAAGTTGTCTGCTTTTTTTCGAAGCATTCAATATCATAATATACCAACATAGTACACACACTTCCTACCTGTGTTATGAAAAGCAAAAAGGGGAAAGAATTACACTAGTACACGGTACTCATTCTATCTACAACGAAGTGTTATATAGTGTACAATCATGTATGTATGTAGGTGCACAAAGTGACTTCAGTAAGCTAGAAAATAACGTGACACATGTAAATGTAAAAGTCCAGGCTACTGATATATTTTTTGTAAACATGTAGTATCATACTATGTATCCATGGTAACCAAATGCCTCCCTCCCCCCTCCTACTACTCTACTGCATTCAATACCTACCTACCAACACAACTAATACACAAACACACATCAAACAATACCACTACATAATCCAGAGGCACAGTAAGCTACATAATTGTAGACTGGACAACAAGGCATTGGTGAAGAAATTCTATGGTTCTTGTACTTAGTTATAGGCTTGCAAAACATGTAGTTCTTCTTTTATGATTTATCGTTCATTATAACACAATGTCATCGAACACACACATAATCATCCTCAACAAAGGTTCTGTATTTTCTGGATTACTACTATACATATATTCTGTACGTAAGATGACGATATCCACACATGTATTTAGCTTTGTTAGATCTTTAGTTGTAGAAGACCATACAAAAGTCCCTGTACTTTTTTGTTGTGTCAATAAAGAATCTGTGTAATACTTGTGGGTTGGACAACATCCTTGCTAACTTGCAAAACATATCTATCATTCCTTTGTGCACTGTCCTTCAAACCAATGCCTTATCTAACACTAGTAACAGCTGTTCTGTTTTCCATAGATTCGGCAGAAACCTTCACTTTAGGACAAAGGAACACCCCCGTGACCCAAATGGACTCTCCCTGATAAGCCAGCTTGGTACAGTAAGAATGCCAGGAATCTTCGAATCAGCAGGCCACAATACTGTAGATTAACTTACATTTGCGGTAGGAAAATCAAGAGTCTGTGGTACGTGTATCTTTGCGTTCCCGGTTAAAACATACATACTAACACAATGGAAAACTGAGCATACAGTTGTGGTATGATTAATTCATTGGGAGAGGTCACGCAAAAAAATATGCTGACTTTAAAATACAGCAAAAATTTCCAGTCTTGCAGTACTTATACAGGGCAGGGGGAGGGCTAGAGTGGGCGGACAAGATTCTCAAAATGTCTGAGCCAAGCCAGAAGCGGCCGGGCCACAAGTCCAGATTAAAGGGCTAAAAATCTGTATCTAAACGTTCCAAATATACGACAAATACATACTAAGAGTAAGAGAAAACTCAAGATAAGTATAGCAATTGGTGTTACTTCAAAAAGCTGAACTGGTTTGGTATGAGATGATGATTTTTGAGTGACGTTAATCTACATGTGGTCATTATATACAGGACACGGCTTCACATTGCTCAAGTCTTTGTAGTTCTTTGGTCTTATCGGGCGGAGATACACAAATACGCCTGCTGCTGTTATCGCTGCTTCACATATGTACATTTCCCAGGAATTTGGATTGGATCACCGGTGGGTGTAGGTTTGGAGTTGATCACCAACCGCCCACCCATACTCCAGCCTAGGCCACACTGATTTTATTTCATGGGTAACAGCCACTGACAGGGCTTGAAATACTGGTTTATGGTTTATGGTTTATTCAACAACAAAAACCCTTGCAGCAAAAATGCTGAATTGCGGTTTTTTTCCACTAAAATCGTGTGCTTATCAGCATAATGCATTGCAAATCAGAAATAACAAAGACATAAATCACTATAAAATTACATAAAAACAATATCATCACGACTTACAGTTCTACTACTTTAACTGGGTGCATGTGCACCTTAGTGCACCCAAACTTGGAGCTGTGCACCCAGTTTTTTTCTGTGGGTGCACCAGTGCACCCAAATATTTTTGTAGGTATTTTTACATATCAAATGTATAATAGCATGCAGGATATTGTTGGCATACAAGTGTCAGAAAAATAATAAAATCTTTGTTGTAAGTTAGCCCCCAGGAATTTTTTTTTATTCATTTGCCCGTGCGCACCAGTTTGGGGATCTTCAGAGGATGTCATCCATAAAATAATGTCAGTGTGGCCTTGATCACCAAACGCCCACCCATAAGACAGGCCAGTAAAAATCCCAGACGGAATTTGTGTGACCTTTCCGCATTTCTGGGTGAATTTCCAGATGCCAGAATTTCTCAGACAGACAAATTGCTACGTCCAAACGCTGTACACACACATGATGAATTGTCAACCACATCCAATGCATTTTGCAACATTTGCAGTGTGCAAAATACATATTTTACTTGTGGCAACCTATTTTTGAACCAAGGTAGACCAGTGTGCTACCTGAGTTTTAGAATGACCCCCCCCACACACACACACACAAAATCATGCTTACTTGGCTTGCATCACTGTATCCAGCAGATGCTTTTTAATTTTAGGTATTAATGATTTAATCACTATTACTAGTATCAGTTAACTAAAGGCTGTTAAAAATATTGTCAAAGGCTTATGTATGTAACATTACTTAATTTGAGGAAAGTAGTGACTTACAGGTGGGGCAACCTAAAATTCTGATGGGCAACCTAATTATTGCCGTAGCTAGGTTTCCCATTATTTTCTACACTGATTTGGCAACCTTCGTTCTTCAAGTTCAAGTCCAAGAAAAATCCCCCCTCTCCTAGATTGCTAATCCTAGCTACCAACTGACGTTTGACAAAATACCAATCACCTAATACTTGTGCGTATGTCAAGATGATACATTGTCTGCATATTAGAAATCTGAGAGTCAGTGTTAGAGTCAGACACATGGGCATTGTGGATCACTTGTACAGCCCTAAACCATTTGTCAATTGTCAGATTGTTTGAACTCAGGGTTGGGTTGGATCCAAGTCCAATGCTGAACTAGCAAATGCCTAGAACATGAGGATACCTCATAGTATTTATGATAATTTGTCAATGTATCGTAGAAAAATGTGGCAAAAAATTTGTAAGTAGCAACAAAATTATTCCTTGCTACTTTTCACAGATCAGGTTCTGTGAAAAGTTGCTCTGATTCTCTTTAAAGTTTTAAACAAATTAGAAACATCGATAGATATAAATTACAATCAATAATTTTGATAAGGTAATAACTTAATTTGTTATGTTCAGTTATAATTAACAAGTACATGAATAGGACTCGTTGCATGCATTATACTATGAATTTGTATGACGTATCGTACACTAGACTTGTATCACAACAAAATTTCTGGAACAAACATTTTTGTTTGAAGAGAATGCTGTATCAGGAAGTTGCAAACATCCTTTTTGCTTGAGGGTGATTTCATCAGGGGATAACTAAACACCAGAGACATGAGTCAGAACTGTTGTCTTACAGATAAAACAATGTAAGCAAGTGTTCTTTGTTGTCTGGGAGACAAGATAGATACATTTGTAAAACAGGAAATATATGGGAGCACTATCGTTAAATGTTTATCATGAAAAAAAATCCTTTTTAAATGATAATTCTTTAGAATACTACGATCTTCCATTCTTTGAAATATTTTAACAATGCCTAATACCTAAAGGTAGCTTTGCTTTATATTAGTCCATGGGCCAGGTCCCCAAAAATGACAATTTGTTACCAAACAGAGGGACAAAGGATGACTTAGTTTTTTAGAAAGGTTGGGTCCTCTAGTTAATCATTATGCATGATAACCATTGCAGAGTGGCAGCTTTGACCTTGTTATCTGACCTTGAACTTTGACCCTGCACGAACCATATCTTTTTCTACTTTAATGCAAAGGGGAGTGGCAAATAATCAAATATGGATGTTTTTGAGATTGAAACTTAGTGGACTAATAAATCAGAAACCAAGGATTACAAAAATGTCAATTTTGTTCCGATATGTCATTTCTAAGAGAAGTTATGAGCTTTTGAAATTCGATTTTTCGGTAAAAATTGGTAAAAAAATGGAATGTTTAGTTTTCAAAACCTGTCAAATATACAGATTGCATTTTCGAGCCTGGTTTATGAATTCATCTGATTTGTTACACTTTCCTCTACATTTTAAGCTTTCAATCGTAAAAATCCATCAATCCAATCTGGAGATATGAGTATCTAAAAGTTCTATTCCTACAGGCCTTCTGTGGGGAAACCGTTGCTAGGGCCGTTGCTAAGGAGGCACTGGGCTGCTTTCCCAGTAAAATGTAGTGCATACCATATGTAAAACGTGAAGAAAATTTTTATCGGTGGAACATTGTCCATTTTCAGGGCCTCAGAAATTCATATCATGTTTCCATGGTAACCGTTGCTAAGGAAAATACATCTCCCTAGCAACGCAGAGGATAATACTTACCCCCCCACAAAAAAATTCCCGGGGCAAAAAAGAAACCCCGACAAAGAAAGTTTAAAAATGCGCCAAATTACTTTAACCCCAAACCTCTGCTTGAAGAGTAGTCTGACCAGATCAATTGATTTTCCAACCGAGGACGTTATGTCTGATTAAATCGCTTTACAGTTGCCGGCCGTCCCACATCCAGTCGGCCCCCGAATGGGTGTGGTCATATCAAAGATGTGTGGGGAGGAGCCACGTTCA